>NW_022589164.1:0-5677 GCF_009834535.1 Camelus ferus | reverse complement strand
GCAGTTTTCACTGTAAAACCCTGTTGGAGCTAGTACCCCCAATATATGAATGGAGTGTAGATTAGACGTGAAAAGAAACTTTTTGTTCCCAACAAGCTAGGTGAATGACGGCTTTCAGACACACTTATCTCTCAGAAACGAGCATGCGGAGAGACTTTCGTTCATCTAGCACAATGGGAACGGGTAGCAGGAGAAACTATTACTCTGGTTTCTCAGTCTGTTTCCTAGAGCCGGTTTGAAGTTCCTGCAGTTTTCAATGTAAAACCTAGTTGGAGATTATACCTCCCTATATTTATGCAGTGTAGTTTGCAACTGAAAGAATCTTTGTGTTCCCAACAATCTATGTGAAGGACGGCATTCACACACAATTATCTCTTTGAACTGAGCATGTGGAGAGACGTTCGTTCATCTAGCAAAATGGGAACGGGTGGAAGTGGAAATTTTACTCAGCTTTCTCAGTCCGTTTCCTAGTGCCGGTTTGAATTTCAAGCAGTTTTCACTGTAAAACCGATTTGAGCTAGTACCTCCCCATATATATGAATGGAGTGTAGATAGCAACTGAAAAGAAACTTTGTATTCCCAACAAGCTAGGTGAAGGACGCCTTTCACACACACTTATCTCTCAGAACTGAGCATGCGGAGTGACGTTCGTTCACCTAGCTCAAACGGAACGGGTTGCAGGAGAAAGTTTTACTCTGGGTTCTGAGTCTGTTTCCTAGTGCCGGTTTGAAGTTCCTGCAGTTTTCCCTGTAAAACCCAGTTGGAGCTAGTAATTACCCATATACATGTTTGGAGTGTTTTTTGCAACTGAAAAGAAACTTTGTGTTCCCGTCAAGCTAGGTGAAGCACGCCTTTCATACACACTTATCTCTTAGAACTGAGCATGTGGAGAGACGTTCGTTCAGCTAGCACAAAGGGAACGGTTTGCAGGAGAAACTTTTACTCTGGTTTCTCAGTTTGTTTCCTAGTGCCGGTTTGAAGTTCCTGCAGTTTTCACTGTAAAACCGAGTTGGATGTAGTCACACCGCATATATATGTATGGATTGTAGTTTGCCACTGAAAAGTAATTACGTGTTCCCAACAAGCTAGGTGAAGGACGGCTTTCACACACACTTATCTCTCAGAACTGAGCAGGTGGAGAGACGTTCTTTCAAGTAGCACAAAGGGAACGGTTTACAGGAGTAACATTTACTCTGGTTTCTCAGTGTGTTTCCTAGTACCGGTTTGAAGTTCGTGCAGTTTTCACTGTAAAACCGATTTGGAGCTTCTACCCCCCCTTATATTGATGGATGTGTATTTTCCAACTTAAAGAAATTTGTTTATCCCAACAAGCTTGGTGGTGGACTGCTTTCTCACACACTTATCTCTCAGAACTGAGCATGTGGAAAGACGTTCGTTCATCTAGCTCAAATGGAACGGTTGAAAGGGGAATTTTACTCAGATTTCTCAGTCCGTTTCATAATGCCGGTTTGAAGTTCCTGTAGTTTTCACTGTAAAACCGATTTGGAGCTAGTACCACCCCATATAAATGTATGGAATGTAGTTTGCAACTGAAAAGAAACTTTGTGTTTCAAACAAGCTAGGTGAAGAACGGCTTTCACACACACTTATCTCTCAGAACTGAGCATGTGGAGAGACGTTCGTTGACCTAGCACAAAGGGAATTGGTTGGAGGAGAAACTTTTACTCTGGGTTCTAAGTCTGTTTCCAATTGCAGGTTTGAATTTCCTGCACTTTTCACTGTAAAACCGAGTTGGAGGTAGTACCTACCCATTATATGTAAGGATTGTAGTTTGCAACTGAAAAGAACTTTGCGTTCTCAACAAGATAGGTGAAGGATGGCTTTCACACCACTTATATCTCAGAACTGAGCATGTGGACAGACGTTCATTCATGTAGCACAAAGGGAAAGGGTTGAAGGGGAAACTTTTTCTGTTTTCTCATTTGTTTCCTAGTGCCGGATTGAATTTCCTGCAGTTTTAACTGTAAAACCGATTTGGAGCTAGTACCTCCCCATATATATTTACGGAGTGTAGTTTGCAACTGAAAAGAAAATTTGTGTTCCCAACAAACTAGCAGAAGGACGGCATTCACACACACTTAACTCTCAGAAATTAGCATGTGGAGAGACGTTCGTTCACCTAGCCCAAAATGGTATGTTTTGCAAGAGAAACCTTTACTCTGGTTTCTCGGTCTTTTTCCTAGTGCCGGTTTTAAGTTCCAGCAGTTTTAACTGTAAAACAGTGTTGGAGCTAGGACCTCCCTATATATATGTATGGAGTGTAGTTTGCAACTGAAAAGAAACTTTGTGTTCCTAACAAGCTAGTTGAAGGACGGCATTTACACACATATATCTCTCAGATCTCAGCATGTGGAGAGACGTTCATTCACCTGGCACAAAGGGAATGCTTTGGAGGAGAAATTTTTACTCTGGATTCTGAGTCCATTTCCTAGTGCAGGTTTGAAGTTCCATCAGTTTTCAGTGTAAAATCGAGTTGGAGCTCATACCTCCCCATATATATGTATGGAGTGATGTTTGTAACTGAAAAGAAACTTTGTGTTCCCAACAAGCTAGGTGAAGGACGGCTTTCACACACAATTATCTCTCAGAACAGAGCATGTGGCGAGAAGTTTGTTCATCTAGCACAAATGGAACGGGTTGTAGGGGAAATTTTACTAAGCTTTCTCAGTCTGTTTCCTAGTGACGTATTGAAGTTCCTGCAGGTTTCACTGTAAAAGCGATATGAGCTAGTACCTCCCCTTATATATGTATGGATTGTAGTTTGCAACTGAAAAGAAACTTGTGTTCCCGACAAGCTAGTTGAAGGACTGCTTTCACACACACTTATCTCTCAGATCTGAGCATCTGGAGAGATGTTCATTCATCTAGCACAAAGGGAACAGGTTGCAGGGGAACATTATACTCTGTATTCTCAGTGTGTTTCCTAGTTTCGTTTGGAATTTCCTGCAGATTTCTCTGTAAATATGAGTTGAAGCTTGTACCTCCCCATATATATGTATGGATTGTAGTTTGCAATTGAGAAGAAAGTTTGTGTTCCCATCAACCTAGGTGACGGATGGCTTCCACACACACTTATCTCTCAGAACTGAGCATGTGGAAAGACTTTCATTCATCTAGCACAAAGGGAACGTGTTGAAGGAGGAACTATACTCTGGTTTCTCATTCTGTTTCCTAGTGCCGGTTTGAAGATCCTGCAGTTTTCACTGTAAACCCGAGTTGGAGCTAGTACCTCCCCTTATATATGTTTCTATTGTGGTTTGCAACTGAATAGAAACATTGTGTTCCCAACAAGCTAGGTGAAGGACGGCTTTCACACACATTTATTTCTCAGATCTGAGCATCTGGAGAGACGTTCATTCATCTAGCACAAAGTGAACGGGTTGCAGGGGAACAGTTTACTCTGTTTTCTCAGTGTCTTTCCTAGTGTCGGTTGGAAGTTCCTGCAGTTTTCTCTGTAAACCCTATTTGGAGCTAGTACCTCCCTATATACATGTATGGATTGTAGTTTGCAATTGAGAAGAAACTTTGTGTTCCCAACAACCTAGGTGAAGGATGGCTTCACACACACTTATCTCTCAGAACTGAGCATATGGAGAGACTTTCGTTCACCTAGCAAAATGGGAAGAGGTTGCAGGAGAAACTGTTTCTCTGGGTTCTGAGTTTGTATCGTAGTTCCGGTTTAAAGTTCCTGCAGTTTTCACTGTAAAACCGTGTTGGAGCTCGTACCTCCCCATATATATGTATGGATTGTAGATGGCAACTGAAAAGAACTTTGTGTTCCGAACAAGTTAAGTGAAGGACGGCTTTCACACACACTTAACTCTCAGAACTGAGCATGTGGAGAGACGTTCATTCACCTAGGACAAAGGAAACTTTTTACAGGAGAAACTTTTACTCTGGGTTCTGAGACTGTTTCCTAGTGACGATTTGAAGTTCCTGCAGTTTTCCCTGTAAAACCGATTTGGAGCTAGTACCATCCCATCTCTATTTATGGAGTGTAGTTTGCAACTGAAAAGTAAATTTGTGTTCCCTACAAGCTAGGTGAAGGACGGCTTTCACACACAATTATCTCTCAGAACTAAGCATGTGGAAAGACTTTCATTCATCTAGCACAAAGGGAACGTGATGCAGGAGGAACTATTCTCTGGTTTCTCATTCTGTTTGCTAGTGTCGGTTTGAATGTCCTGCAGTTTTCACTGTAAACCCGAGTTGGAGCTTGTACATCCCCTTATATATGTTTGTATTGTGGTTTGCAACTGAATAGAAACATTGTGTTCCCAAACATCTAGGTGAAGGGCGGCTTTCACACACATTTATCTCTCAGATCTGAGCATCTGGAGAGACGTTCATTCATCTAGCATAAAGGGAACGGGTTGCAGGGTATCATTTTACTCTGGTTTCTCAGTGTGTTTCCTAGTGTCGGTTGGAAGTTCCTGCAGTTTTCTCTGTAAAACCGAATTGGAGCTAGTACTACCCATATATATGTACGGAGTGTAATTTGCAACTGAGAAGAATCTTCGTGTTCCCTACAAGCTAGGTGAAGGGTGGCTTTAACACACACTTATCTCTCAGAACTGAGCATATGGACAGAAGTTCGTTCACCTAACACAAAGGGAACGTGTTGCAGGAGAAACTTTTATTCTGGTTTCTCAGTCGGTTTCCTAGTGCCAGTTTGAAGTTCCTGCAGTTTTCACTGTAAAACCCATTTGGAGCTAGGACCTCCCCATATATATGTATGGTTTGTGGTTTGTAACTGAGAAGAATCTTCGTGTTCCCAACAAGCTAGTTGAAGGACGGCTTTCAAACATATTTATCTCTCTGACCTGAGCATCTGGAGAGACGTTCATTCATGTAGCATAAAGGGAACGGGTTGCAGGGGAACATTTTTCTCTGGTTTCTCAGTGTGTTTCCTAGAGCCAGTTTGAAGTTCCTGCAGTTTTCACTGTAAAACCGAGTTGGATATTATACCTCCCCATATCTGTATGCAGTCTAGTGTGCAACTGAAAGAATCTTTGTGTTCCCAACAAGCTAGTTGAAGGACGGATTACACACACAATTATCTCTTAGAACTGAGCATGTGGAGAGACGTTCGTTCATCTAGCACAAAGGGAAAGGGTGGAAGGGGAAATTTTACTCAGATTTCTCAGTCCGTTTCCTAGTGCCGGTTTGAATTTCCTGCAGTTTTCACTGTAAAACCGATTTGAGCTAGAACCTCCCCATATAAATGAGAGGAGTGTAGATAGCAACTGAAAAGAAACTTTGTGTTCCTAACAAGCTAAGGGAAGGACGGCTTTCAAACACACTTATCTCTCAGATCTGAGCATGCGGAGTGACGTTCGTTCACCTAGCTCAAACGGAACGGGATGCAGGAACAACTTTTACTCTGGGTTCTGAGTCTGTTTCATAGTGCCGGTTTGAAGTTCCTGCAGTTTTCACTGTAAAACCGTTTTGAGCTATTACCTCCCCATATATATGTATGGAGTGTTGTTTCCAACTTAAAAGAAACTTTGTGTTCCCAACAGCTAGGTGAAGGACGCCTTTCATACACACTTTACTTTCAGAACTGAGCATGTGGAGAGACTTTCATTCATCTAGCACAATGTGAATGTTTTGAAGGGGAACATTTTACTCTGGGTTCTGAGTCTGTTTCCTAGTG
>NW_022589163.1:0-5683 GCF_009834535.1 Camelus ferus | reverse complement strand
TTTGTTTATTGATAACCCAAGGGCCATGCCTTAAGGGTACACGTGTTAGCAAAGAGATGGTATCCAAGTAGAAGGTACCAGTCAGTACAAAAGACTGTAATTCAGAATGAGAGCATCAAAATTAAACTATGTAAGGCCAGGAGGCTTTTTTTTTTTTAAGTATCAAAGTACTCATTCTAAAACACAGACCCTTGGTAATGTGGGAAAGAAAGAACAGAAAGAACATCTAAAGGAAAATGTGAGCCAGGAACTAGGACAGCTCCCATGAGAGTAAAATAATTCACAAGCCCGTGGGTTAGAATATCTGGCAAATTATCTTAATCACATCGCTTGTGTTTGAGGTCATAATTCCTCAGTCAAGTAGGTCAAGGAGGAGAGGAGGTTTAAAGCAAATATGAGAGCAGCTAGACAAATGATGTGGCACTAGCACCAGGGAATCAGCCTGAAGGGGAAATTCAGGGAGACGTCTGCCAGTAGAAACGCCCGGATCAGGACAATGCATTACTGAACTGATGTCAGTGGTTTGAAATTTTGAAGAGGATAGAATTGGGAGTTACAGAAAGGCTTCTCAACACTGACATGACTGAGAATATTAGCCAAGGAGGAGTCTGGCTCCAAATTAGAGTAATTTTTTAAGATTGTATAATAACCCATACGATTGAGCATTTGTCATATATGCATATACGTACATATATATGTGCATGTATACAGTGAAACATAATTAGGTAAGCAAACCCCACTCCCACTGTAGAACAGAATATAATGAAACCCACTGAAAATATTCATGTGTTCCTCCTCACTGTGAGTTTTATTTATCATGTCCTTTCTTTTTCTTATCATTTCCTTTTTTTTTTTTTGTATGTGTACTTTATCACATGTAAGAATAATTTAAAATAACACATGCCAATTTTGCTGTTGGGAGTTTAGAAAAAAGTAATCATATACTCTGTAGTTTTCCAAACCTTTTGTCTATATTTAACCCACTTATTAGGCATTCAAAACACTGTATTGTTAATTATGCTGTTTTGAGCTTTATAAAAACGGGATTATTCGACCTAGTTTTCTGATCATTGCATTTCCTTTATTCATACTCATCCACATTGTGGCTATTGTCAATTCATTTTCACTACAGTAGTATGGCATGAGATGGAAAGACTGAAAATTAAAAAAACTCTTTTTTCTACTCTAAAGGCATTCAAGGTTTTATTCTTTTTAAAACATTTTATCATGAACATTGCTGTTCAGTTTTACAAGATAATTTTCATCTGTTTCTATTGTGATGTGATATGATTAACCAATTTACATTCCCCCTAACAATATACGAGTTTCTTTTAATTTATATAAATTTCAAATTTTGATGCTGTCATATTTCATTAATTTCACTAGTCTAGTGGGGGGTAATCTACAACTTGTTTTGATGGTCTTAATTTATATTTTCTTAGTTGCTAATGAAGTCAAATATCTCTTTATATTATTTTCACCATTACAGCTTTTTTTTTTTCTTGTGGGAAGTGTAGGTTCTTTGTCAATGTTGATATTAGGTTGTTTTTCATTTTCTTACTATTGTAGCACTAAAAAAATATATATCCAGTATTCTAATTCTACTATTTTCCAATTATATGGATTTCAAATATATTCTGATATGTTGTGGCTTTTGATTTGTCAAAACCCTGCAGCGAGGGACCACCAGGAAGACAACAATAGTTAAATAACATTTGCTTAATCATTGCTCGCTGAAGTGAAGGACAGTCCCTAGCATAGGAACCAGGGATATGTTGGAAGGAGAGTGATAGAAAAGTCTTACTCCAGGATTTGGGCTTTTGTTAGGTGATTTGGAGAGAGTTTAAGGAAGTGAGTGTTGCTCCGGATGGATTCTGTTGGGAAGTACAGTTAACTCTGTGACTGGGTAACTCCATAAACCTTATCTAGAAGGAGGGTAGAAAAATGTGAGTGAGGCTAAAGATACCATTGGTGAGAAGCAGCAGTCATATTACTCAGCTTAGGGGGATGTTTGGTTGGATCTGTGATCTGGACAGTGTTTGTATTATTTTGACTGTGTTTTGATATGACTCTGGAGTGACAGTAGTCTAAATAAGGTTCCCAAATATCTCCAGATTCTAATGTCCACACCCTGTGCATGTGACAAAAGAAACTTGTCAAATGTAATGAAGTTCATCTTGAGGCAGGGGGATTATACTGGCTCTCTGGGTGGCTCCTGATTGTAATCACAAATGTCCTCGTAAGAGGGAGGCAGAGGAAGATTGGATTTTAGAAGAGAAGACAGTGTGGACCAGAGACAGGAGTGATGTGGATCAAGCCAAAGGAAGCTGGCAGTCACTAGAAGCTGGAAGAAGAAAGAAACAGTTTTTCCCCTGGAACCTCCAGAAGGCACCAGTTCTGCCCACCTTGATCTTAGCCCTGTGACTCTCTCTGGACCATTACACATCACATATCATTAACTTCTGTTGAGTAGTAGAGCGGGTGTCTTAACTACATAGTCAGCAGGGGTGAGGTTCATTCTCATGATTCCAAATGTGGCTGCACAGATGAAAAACTGCATGCTTGTTTTAGTTCTTTTTGTCTTTATCAATTATTCCTAGCAGTATCTCTGCAACACTGCAGAAGTATTTGAGCTATTTTTTTTAAATCACAAAATCTGTGAAATTTGTTATCTATTCACTTTTAGATTGAAAGACTTGTATTAATTTTGCAGGTAATGATTTTTTGACCTACTGTATGCTGTTAGAATGGTTTGAGCCTTAATAACCACTGAGATCTTCAAATGGGTAATGTAATAAATATCCATGGAAACCCACTTGGTGTAAAATATTTGAGCTTAGTCCCAGCCTTCCTTACAGCCTTAGATAACAGAAGTTACCTCAAATCAGGCAAAAGATACACTTAAACTATCTCTTCCATAAAAGACTGTGTTTATACAATGAATCGACAACATTTACTAATAACTAGTAATGAAATTAGTTTCAAAAATGGAAAAAAAAGTCACTCAGAAGAATAGCTAAATCATTTTTACTTCCTCTGTATTCACTGTTGTCATGACATGACCTATGAAGACCAGTGCCGTCGATGGTTCCTTTAATGGCCCCAATGACTCACAGGATCCAGTATCCAGGCTCCTAGGAAGGTTCCCATTACACAGCTCTGCTCTTCGCTCTGCATCTTTGCTTTGGCCAATGAGCCATCAGAAAAGATGACACAAGAAAAATTTAATAAGCTCCTGAGCTTTGGGATTTCTCCACCTGAACTGTTCCTGTAACCGTGTAAAGACCCATGGTGTGACTGCAACAGGGAGACACTAGCTGCAGAGAAGACACTAGTTAACAGCCACCATCCAGACCTGTGCATGTGAGTGGGGTCATCTCAAACCCTCTGTCCACAGTAGGGGTACCTCAGTTCTCTAGAAGAACTTTTCATCATCTTATCATCAAGAAGATGTTTCATTAGAAAATCAAAATATTATGATCAGTACAATAAACCCTTCAGTGCAAAATAAGTTTTGTATTATCAGTTTGAATTGGGTGAAAGTTTCCACAATCATGTTTGCTTAAACTATCTTTTGTTATATTTACCCACTTACCTGTGTATCAGGCACCCCCCTAGTTACCCCCATGAAATGCACAAACACCTGGTGGGTGATTCTAGTATTTAATTGTCCCTTGTCATGACCAAGCAAGTCTTAGCTTTTATTCATCACTAATTTCCTCACCCTCAGAAAAAAAAGTCAGTGTAAATATCCCTACATTTTTTGTACTTTCTAGGGTAAACTGTCAAAGCCTTAACACAATGTATTGAATAATCTAGTGTTTTCTACAGTATGACATGAACACCATTAACTGTGGTCAAAATAAATACGTTCAAAATTACTCTAGAAAGTACCCACTTTCTTAACAGAAAGTAATATTGAGTTATAGTCAAGAAGTAGAAAATAAGAACAAAAATACTAAAACAATCACTTTAGAAGGAAATAAAATTATATCCATTTTCATAGTATACACATATTGATGTCAATATGGTAGATTACTGAAAATAAGATAATATGAAATTATACAGCAGAGAATGACTAGAATCTAGTGGACAGGTAAGGCTGTCTCTCTACTTGGCATGAAACCAAGAAGCCTTAAAGATAAATGTTAACTTTATCATATTACCAAATGCTTCACCACAGATTAATTAAAAAAACAGAACATATTTATGACTTATGCATTTCATGTAAAAATAAAGCAGTTCCTAAGAAAAACATTTAAAAGATTCTAACCTGATATCTCAAAGAAGCTTCAATGACTAACGAACATTCACAATTAGTATCAATTAATAACACAACAGAAAATTACAACAATGAGTTATCATTCATGTAAGACCAAGAAATTTGAGTACTTACCGTTTATTAAATTTATAGATGGCAGTGATAAACAGATTCCACTGAGGGAAATTTTACCTGAATAAACTTTTTGAGACAGTTTGTCAATATCTATCAAACTGAAATGGTCGTAGGTTATGACAATAACCTCTTTACCTCACCCTAAGGAGTAAGGCTATGACCAGTGGAGTCAGGAATACCAGCTCACAAAAGCCAAAGTCTTGCATTTGCAGGAATTTTGTGAGGCAGCTGATAAACCAACTCATTTTTAAAAAAATAAATAACATAAACTTAGACTTAAATTATATTTAAAACAAAAGCAAGCACTCAAAATTCACAATTTCCCAATACCTCCCCTACATCTTACTATAATCTATGCTCTTAAATTATTTATGTTGATTCTCTTGTTTCTGTGAAGTGGAAATACTCTGTATTATGGTCTACAACTGCTTGTCTCTTCTCAATTCCATTTATGATGCTAGGCTGGTAGCTTGATCTGAGCCATGGGGGGAGGGTTTGTACCATGGAAATTATATTTGTTTCTATATGTGTTTGCATATATAAATTGTGGAATCTTCCGAAATGCATACAATAGTTCCCCATGGACAGGATATGGGAATAGGTTAGATGGGGCTAGAGGTGGGAGTGAGTTATTTGACTTTACACCTTGGCCTGTGTTTTTTTTAAATTTTTGTTAACCATGTCAATAAAAAGAAGCAGTTTATAATATTCAAGACCACTAGAAACTAAGACTTTGGAAGCAAACACTAATTCCCATAAGAAGCATGAATATGTACATTAGATAAGACCTACCAAATTCTAAATATTTTGTCTAAGGAGAATATTATTTTAGGTTTGGGAGAGGAAAGCATTTTGTAAGTTCTTCAAATATCAGATAAAGAAATTACGGTAATCAAAATTAAAGTAATTCCTTTGTTGTTGAAAACGTTGCCTACTGGAGCGCTTCCTTTGACATATTTTAGGCTGAAAAAGTATTCTACTCTCTTGTGATGAATCTGGCCAAATCTGAACTCTAATAGTGGACTGACGTAACTTTTCTTTCATGTTTTGAGTCATCACATGTTCTTTGACTTCAATTCAGATTACTTCAGTTTTTTATATTACATGGGTTTGTAAAACACCGTAGATTCCAGCTGAACATTGACATTCATGGAACAAACCTCCTTGCATTGTATTACTCTGAATAAAGTCAAATATTTAATAGGAAACCCAGTTGCGAAGTCATGTATCTCCTCACATGAAATTAAACAGCTCTGGAGGGACCAACTTGACCCCCGGTACTTGGAG
>NW_022589162.1:0-5684 GCF_009834535.1 Camelus ferus | reverse complement strand
TCAAGTGAAAAGAAACTTTATGTTCCCAACAAGCTAGGTGAAGGACGGCTTTCACACACACTTATCTCTCAGAACTGAGCATGTGGAGAGACGTTCGTTCATCTAGAACAAAGGGAACAGTTTGCAGGAGAAATTTTACTCTGGTTTCTCAGGCTGTTTCCTAGTGCAGGTTTGAAATTACTGCAGTTTTCACTGTAAAACAGAGTTGGAGCTAGTACCTCCCCATATATATGTATGGAGTGGAGTTTGCAATTAAAAGAAACTTTGTGTTCCCAACAAGTTAGGTGAAGGACGGCTTTCACACAAACTTATCTCTCAGAATTTAGCATTTGGAGAGATGTTCGTTCATCTAGCACTAAGGGAACGGGTTGTAGGAGAAACTTTTACCCTGGTTTCTCATTCTGTTTTTTAGTGTCGGTCTGAAGTTCCTGCAGTTTTTACTGTAAAACTGATTTGGTGCTCGTACTTCCCCATATATTTGTATGGATTGGAGTGTGCAACTGAAAAGAAATTTTGTGTTCCCAACAAGCTAGTTGAAGGACGGCTTTCACACACACTTATCTCTCAGAACTGAGCATGTGGAGAGATGTTCGTTCATCTAGCACAAAGGGAACGGGTTGCAGGGGAAATTTTTTCTCTGGATTCTCAGTCTATTCCCTAGAGCCGTTTTGAAGTTACTGCAGTTTTCACTGTAAAACCGAGTTGGAGCTCGTACCTCCCCATATATATGTATGGAGTGGAGTTTGCAACTGAAAAGATACTTTGTTTTCCCAACAATCTAGGTTAAGGACGGCTTACACACACACTTATTTCTCAGAACTGAGCATGTGGTGAGACGTTCGTTGATCTAGCACAAAGAATACGGGTTGTAGGAGAAACTTTTACTCTGTTTTCTCAGTCTGTTTCCTAGTACCGGTTTGAAGTTACTGCAGTTTTCACTCTAAACCTGAGTTGGAGCTCGTACCTCCCCATATATATGTATGGAGTGGAGTTTGCAAGCGAAAAGAAACTTTGTGTTCCCAACAAGCTAGTTGAAGACGGCTTTCACACACACTTATCTCTCAGAACTGAGCATGTGGAGAGACGTTCGTTCATCTAGCACAAAGGGAACGGGTTGCAGGAGAAATTTTACTCTGGTTTCTCAGCCTTTTTCCTGGTGCCTTTTTGAATTTATTGCAGTTTTCACTCTAAAACCGAGCTGGAGATCGTACTTCCCATATATGTATGGAGTGGAGTTTGCAACTGAAAGAAACTTTGAGTTCCCAACAAGATGGGTGAAGGACGGCTTTCACACACACTTATGTCTCTGAACTGAGCATGTGGAGAGACGTTCGTTCATCTAGCACAAACGGAACAATTTGCAGGAGAAATTTTACCCTGATATCTCAGTCTGTTTCCTAGTGCAGGTTTGAAGTTACTGAAGTTTTCACTGTAAAACCGAGTTGGAGCTCGTACCTCCCCATATATATGTATGGAATGCAGTTTGCAAGTGAAAAGAAACTTTGTGTTCCCAACAAGATAGGTGAAGGACGGCTTTCACACACACTTATCTCTCAGAACTGAGCATGTGGAGAGACGTTCGTTCATCCAGCACAAAGGGAACGGTTTGCAGGAGAAACTTTTACCGTGTTTTCTCAGTCTGTTTCCTTGTGCCGGTTTGAAGTTCCTGCAGTTTTCACTGTAAAACCGAGTTGGAGCTCGTTCCTCCCCATATATATGTATGGAGTGGAGTTTGCAAGTGAAAAGAAACTTTGTGTTCCCAACAAGATAGGTGAAAGACGGCTTACACACACAATTATCTCTCAGAACTGAGCATGTGTAGAGACGTTCGTTCATCTAGCACAAAGGGAACGTGTTGAAGGAGAAACTTTTACTCTGGTTTCTCAGTCTGTTTCCTAGTGCCGGTTTGAAGTTCCTGCAGTTTTCACTGTAAAAACGAGTTGGAGCTCGTACCTCCCCATATATATGTATGGAGTGGAGTTTGAAATTGAAAGAAACTTTGTGTTTCCAACAAGCTTTGTGAATGAAGGCTTTCACACCCAGTTATCTCTCAGAAGAGACAATGTGGAGAGACTTTCGTTAATCTAGCACAAAGGGAAAGGGTTGCAGGGGAAATTTTACTAAGGTTTCTCAGTCTGTTTCCTAGTGCCGGTTTGAAGTTACTGCAGTTTTCACTGTAAAACAGTGTTGGAGCTAGTACATCCCCATATATATGTATGGAGTGGAGTTTGGCAACTGTAAAGAAACTTTGTGTTCCCAAAAAACTAGGTGAAGGACGGCTTTCAGACACACTTATCTCTCAGAACTGAGCATGTGGAGAGACGTTCGTTCATCTAGCACAAAGGGAAAGGGTTGCAGGACAAACTTTTACTCTGGTTTCTCAGTCTGTTTCCTAATGCCGGTTTGAAGTTCCTACAGTTTTCACTGTAAAACCGAGTTGGATCTCGTAATTCCCCATATATATATATGGAGTGGTGTTTGCAATTGAAATGAAACTTTGTGTTCCCAAAAAGGGAGTTGAAGTACGGCTTTCACACACACTTATCCTAAGAAATTAGCATGTGGAGAGACGTTCGTTCATCTAGGACAAAAGGGAGCGGGTTGCAGTAGAAACTTTTACTGTGTTTTCTCAGTCTGTTTCCTAGTGCCGGTTTGAAGTTCCTGCAGTTTTCACTGTAAAACAGAATTGGAGCTCGAAACTCCCCATATATATGTATGGAGAGGAGTACGCAAGTGAAAAGAAACTTTGTGTTCCCAACAAGCTAGGTGAAGGACGGCTTACACACACACTTATATCTCAGAACTGAGCATGTGGAGAGACTTTCGTTCATCTAGCACAAAGTGAACGGGTTGCAGGAGAAATTTTTACTCTGGTTTCTCAGTCTGTTTCCTACGGCCGGGTTGAAGTTCCTACAGTTTTCACTGTAAAACCGAGCTGGAGATCGTACTTCCCATATATATGTATGGAGTGGAGTTTGCAACTGAAAAGAAACTTTGAGTTCCCAACAAGATGGTTGAAGGACGGCTTTCACACACACTTATGTCTCTGACCTGAGCATGTGGAGAGACGTTCATTCATCTAGCACAAACGGAACGGGTTGCAGGAGAAACTATTACAATGGTTTCTCAGTCTGTTTCCTAGTGCCGATTTGAAGTTACTGAAGTTTTCACTGTAAAACCGAGTTGGAGCTCGTACCTCCCCATATGTATGTATGGAATGGAGTTTGCAAGTGAAAGGAAACTTTGTGTTCCCAACAAGATAGTTGAAGGACGGCTTCACACACACTTATATCTCAGAAATGAGCATGTGAGAGATGTTCGTTCATCTAGCACAAAGGGAACGGGTTTGCAGGAGAAACTTTTACTCTGGTTTCTAAGTGTTTTTCCTAGTGCCGGTTTGGAGTTCCTGCAGTTTTCACTGTAAAACCGAGTTGGGGCTCGTACCCCCATATATTTGTATGGAGTGGAGTTTGCAAGTGAAAAGAAACTTTGTGTTCCCAACAATCTAGGTGAAGGACGATTTCACACACACTTATCTCTCAGAACTGAGCATGTGGAGAGACGTTCGTTCATCTAGCACAAAGGGAACAGTTTGCAGGAGAAATTTTACCCTGGTTTCTCAGTCTGTTTCCTAGTGACGATTTGAAGTTCCTGCAGTTTTCACTGTAAAACCTAGTTGGAGCTCGTACTTCCCCATAAATATATATGGAGTGTAGTTTGCAAGTGAAAAGAAACTTTGTGTTCCCAAAAAGCTAGGTGAAGGACGGCTTTCAAACACACATATCTCTTAGAACTGAGCATGTGGAGAGACGTTCGTTCATCTAGCACAAAGGGAACGGGTTGCAGGAGAAACTTTTACTCTGGTGTCTCAGTCTGTTTCCTAGAGCCGTTTTGAAGTTACTGCAGTTTTCACTGTAAAACCGAGTTGGAGCTCGTACCTCCCACATATATAAATGGAGTGGAGTATGCAAGTGAAAAGAACTTTGTGTTCCAACAAGCTTGGTGAAGTACGGATTACACACACACTTGTCTCTCAGAACTTAGCATGTGGAGAGACGTTCGTTGATCTAGCACAAAAGTAACGTGTTGCAGGGGAAACTTTAACTCTGGTTTCTCAGTCTGTTTCCTAGTGCCGGTTTGAAGTTACTGCAGTTTTCACTGTAAAACCGAGTTGGAGCTCGTACCTCCCCATCTATATGTATGGAGTGGAGTTTGCACCTGAAAAAGATACCTTGTGTCCCAACAAGTTAGGTGAAGGACGGCTTACACACACACTTATCTCTCAGACTGAGCATGTGGTGAGACGTTCGTTCATCTAGCACAAAGAAATACGGGTTGCAGGAGAAACTTTTACTCTGTTTCCTCAGTCTGTTTCCTAGTGCCGGTTTGAAGTTACTGCAGTTTTCATCTAAACCCGAGTTGGAGCTCGTACCTCCCCATTATATGTATGTGGAGTTTGCAAGTGAAAAGAAACTTTGTGTTCCCAAAAAGCTAGATGAAGGACGGCTTTCACACACACTTATCTCTCAGAATTGAGCATGTGGAGAGATGATCATTCATCTAGCACAAATGGAACGGGTTTGCAGGAGAAACTATTTCTCTGGTTTCTCAGTCTGTTTCCTAGTGCCGTTTGAAGTTCCTGCAGTTTACACTGTAAAACGGAGTTGGAGCTCGTACCTACCATATATATGTATGGAGTGGCGTTTGCAAATGAAAAAACTTTGTTCCCAACAAGCTAGGTGAAGACGGCTTTCACACACACTTATCTCTCTGAACTGTGCATGTGGAAGACGTTCGTTCATCTAGCACAGGGAACGGTTGCAGGAGAAAATTTTCCTCTGGTTTCTCAGCCTTTTCCCTAGTGCCTTTTGAATTTACTGCAGTTTTCACTGTAAAACCGAGCTGGAGATCGTACTTCCCATATATATGTATGGAGTGGAGTTTGCAACTGAAAAGAAACTTGAGTTCCCACAAGATGGGTGAAGGACGGCTTTCACACACACTTGTGTCTCTGAACTGAGCATGTGGAGAGACGTCATTCATTCTATCGCACAAAGGGAACGGGTTGCAGGAGAAACTATTACTATGGTTTCTCAGTCTGTTTCCTAGTGCCGGTTGAAGTTCCTGCAGTTTTCACTGTAAAACCGAGTTGGAGCTAGTACCTCCCCATATATATGTATAGAGTGGAGTTTGCAAGTGAAAAGAAACTTTGAGTTCCCAACAGCTAGTTGAAGAACGGCTTTCACACACACTTATCTCTCAGAACTGAGCATGTGGAGAGACGTTCGTTCATCTAGCACAAAGGGAACGGGTTGCAGGAGAAACTTTTACTCTGGTTTCTCAGTCTGTTTCCCAGTGTCGGTTTGAAGTTCCTGCAGTTTAAACTGTAAAACCGAATTGGGACTAGTATTACCTCCCCATATACGTATGGAGTGGAGTTTGCAAGTGAAAAGAAACTTTGTGTTCCCAACAAGCTAGATGAAGGACGGCTTTCAACACGTATCTCTCAGAACTGAGCATGTGGAGAGACGTTCGTTCATCTAGCACAAAGGGAACGGGTTGCAGGAGAAACTTTTACTTGGTTTCTCAGTCTGTTTCCTAGTGTCGGTTTGAAGTTCCTGCAGTTTCACTGTAAAACATAGTTGGAGCTCGTACTTCCCATAAATATATATGGAGTGTAGTTT
>NW_022589161.1:0-5690 GCF_009834535.1 Camelus ferus | reverse complement strand
AGCGTGGGAGAGACGTCGTTCATCTTCAGAACTGAGCGTGTGGAGAGACGTTCGTTCATCAAGCACAAAGGGAACGTTTTGCAGGAGAACTTTACTCTGGTTTTTCAGTCTGTTTCCTAGTGCCGTTGTAGTTCCTGCATTTTCACTGCAAAACCGAGTTGGAGCTCGTACCTCCCCATATATATGTATGGAGTGGAGTTTGCAACTGAAAAGATACTTTGTGTCCCAACAATCTAGTTGAAGGACGGCTTTCACACACACGTATCTCTCAGAAATGAGCATGTGGACAGACGTTCGTTCATGTAGCACAAATGGAACGGGTGGCTGGAGAAACTTTTACTCTTGTTTCTCAGTCTGTTTCCTAGTGCCGGTTTGATGTTACTGCAGTTTTCACTGTAAAACCGATTTGGAGCTCGTACCACCCCATATATATGTATGGAGTGGGGTTTGCAACTGAAAAGAATCTTTGTTGTCCCAACAAGCTAGGTGAAGTACGGCTTTCACACACACTTATCTCTCAGAAATGAGCATGTGGAGAGACGTTCGTTCATCTAGCACAAAGGGAACAGGTTGCAGGAGAAACTTTACTCTTGTTTCTCAGTCTGTTTCCTAGTGCCGGTTTGAATCCTGCAGTTTTCACTGTAAAACAACGTTGGAGCTAGTAATTCCCCATATATATGTATGGTGTGGAGTTTGCAACTGAAAAGAACCTTTGTGTTCCCAACAAGCTAGGTGAGGGACAGATTTCACACACACATCTCTCAAAACTGAGCATGTGGAGAGACGTTCGTTCATCTAGAACAAAAGAACGGGTTGCAGGAGAAACTTTTACTCTGGTTTCTCAGTCTGTTTCCTAGTGCCGGTTTGAACTTCCTGCAGTTTTCTCTGTAAAAGAGTGTTGTAGCTAGTACCTCCCCATATATATATATGGAGTGGAGTTTGCTAGTGAAAAGAAACTTTGTGTTCCCAACAAGGTAGGTGAAGGACGGCTTTCACACACACTTATCTCTCAGAACTGAGCATGTGGAGAGACTTTCGTTCATCTAGCACAAAGGGAACGGGTTGCAGGAGAAACTTTTACTCTGGTATTCTGATTTTCCTAGTGCCGGCTTGAATTTCCTCAGTTTTCACTGTAAAACAGAATAGGAGCTCGAACCTCCCCATATATATGTATGGAGTGGAGTTTGCAACTGAAAAGAAATTTGTGTTCCCAACAAGCTAGGTGAAGAACGGCTTTCATACACACATATCTCTGAGAACTGAGCATGTGGAGAGACGTCGTTCATCTAGCACAAAAGGAACGGGTTGCAGAGAAACTATTACCCTGGATTCTCAGTCTGTTTCCTAGTGGTGGTTTGAAGTTACTGCAGTTTTCACTGTAAACCGAGTTGGAGCTCGTACTTCCCATATATATGTATGGAGTGGAGTTTGCAAATGAAAAGAAACTTTGTGTTCCCAACAAGCTAGATGAAGGACGGCTTTCACACACACTTATCTCTCAGAACTGAGCAGGTGGAAAGACGTTCGTTCATCTAGCGCAACAGGAACGGGTTGCAGGAGAAACTTATACCCTGGATTCTCAGTCTGTTTCCTAGTGCTGTTTTGAAGTTACTGCAGTTTTCACTGTAAAATCGGGTTGGAGCTCGTACTTTCCCATATAAATGTATGGAGTGGGTTTTGCAACTGAAAAGAAACTTTGTGTTCCCAACAAGCTAGATGAAGGACGGCTTTCACACACACTTATCTCTCAGAACTGAGCATGTGGAGAGACGTTCGTTCATCAAGCACAAGGGAACTGGTTGCAGGATAATCTTTTACTCTGGTTTCTCAGTCTGTTTCCTAATGCCGGTTTCAAGTTACTGCAGTTTTCACTGTAAATGCTAGTTGGAGCTCGTACATCCCCGTATATATGTATGGAGTGGAGTTTCACCTGAAAAGAAACTTTGTTTTCCCAACAAGCTAGGTGAAGTACTGCTTTCACACACAATTATCTCTGATAACTGAGCATGTG
Organism: Camelus ferus; assembly: GCF_009834535.1. Lineage (NCBI taxonomy): Eukaryota > Metazoa > Chordata > Mammalia > Artiodactyla > Camelidae > Camelus > Camelus ferus. The sequence continues at coordinate 3,679 of NW_022589161.1, read as the reverse complement.
GACAGACTTTCGTTCATCTAACAAAAAAGGAACGGTTTGCAGGAGAAACTTTTACCCTGGAATCTCAGTCTGTTTCCTAGTGGTGGTTTGAAGTTACTGCACTTTTCACTGTAAAACCGGCTTCGAGCTCGTACCTCCCCATATATATTTATGGAGTGGATTTGCAACTGAAAAGGAACTTTGTGTTCCCAACAAGCTAGGTGAAGGATGGCTTTCACACACACTATCTCTCAGAGGTGAGAATGTGGAGAGACGTTCGTTCATCTAGCACAAAGGGAACAAGCTGCAGGAGAAACATTTACTGTGTTTTCTCAGTCTGTTTCCTAGTGCCGGTTTGAAGTTCCTACAATTTTCACTGTAAAACCGCGTTGGAGCTTGTACTTTCCCATATGTATATATGGTGTGGAGTTTGCAACTGAAAAGAAATTTGTGTTCCCAACAAGCTAGGTGAAGGACAGCTTTCACACACACATCTCTCAGGACTGAGCATGTGGAGAGACGTTCGTTCATCTAGCACAAAGACAACGGTTTGCAGGAGAAACTTTTACTTGGTTTCTCAGTCTGTTTCCTAGTGCTGGTTTGAAGTTCCTGCAGTTTTCACTGTAAAACCGAGTTGGATCTCGTACCTCCCCAATATATGTATGGAGTGGAGTTTGCAACTGAAAGAAATTGTGTTCCCAAAAAGCTAGGTGAAATACGGCTTTCACACACACTTATATCTCAGAACTGCGCATGTGGACAGACGTTCGTTCATCTAGCAAAAAGGGAACGGGTTCCTGGAGAAAGTTTACCCTTGTTTGTCAGTGTTTCCTAGTGCCGGTTTGAAAGTACTGCAGTTTTCACTGTAAAACCGAGTTGAAGCTCGTACCCCCATATATATGTATAGAGGAGTTTGCAACTGAAAAGAATCTTTGTGTTCCCAACAAGCTAGGTGAAGGACGACTTTCACACACACTTATCTCTAAGAAATAAGCATGTGGAGACGTTCGTTCATCTAGCACAAATGGAACAGGTTGCAAGAGAAACTTTTACTCTAGTTCTCAGTCTGTTTCCTAGTGCAGGTTTGAATTTCCTACAGTTTTCAATGTAAAATCACATTGGAGGAAGTAACTCCCCATATATATGTATGGTGTGGATTTTGCAACTGAAAACAAACTTTGTGTTCCCAACAAGCTAGGTGAAGGACAGCTTTCACACACACATCTCTCAGAACTGAGCATGTGGAGAGACGTTCGTTCATCTAGAACAAAAGAACGGGTTGCAGGAGAAACTTTTAATCTGGTTTCTCAGTATGTTTCCTATTGCCGGTTTGAAGTTCCTGCAGTTTTCACTGTAAAACATTGTTGGAGCTAGTACCTTCCCATATATATATATGGAGAGGAGTTTGCAATTGAAAAGAAAATTTGTGTTCCCAACAAGCTAGGTGAAGGACAGTTTTCACACTCATCTCTCAGAAATGAGCATGTGGAGATAAGTTCGTTCATCTAGCACAAAAGAACGGGTTGCAGGAAAATTTTTACTCTGGTTTCTCAGTCTGTTCCTATTGCCTGTTTGTAGTTCCTGCAGTTTTCACTGTAAATCGTGTTGGAGCTTAGTACCTCCCAATATATACGTATGGAGTTGAGTTTTCAACTGAAAAGAAACTTTGTGTTCCCAACAAGCTAGGTGAAGGACGGCTTTCACACACACTTATCTCTCAGAATTGAGCATGGGGAGAGACGTTCGTTCATCTATCAAAAGGAACGGGTTGCAGGAGAAACTTTTACTCTGGTATCTCTGTCTGTTTCCTAGTGCCGGTTTGAAGTTCCTGCAGTTTTCACTGTAAAACAGAATTGGAGCTCGTACCTCCCCATATGTATGTAGGACTGTAGTTTGCAAGTGAAAAAAAAATATGTGTTCCCAACAAGCTAGGTGAAGGACGGCTTTCACACACATTATCCCTCAGAACTGAGCATGTGGAGAGACGTTCATTCATCTAGCACAAATTGAAAGGGTTGCAGGAGAAAATTTTACTCTGGTTTCTCATTCTGTTTCCTTTTGCCGGTTTGAATTTCCTGCAGTTTTAACTGTAAAACCGAGTTGGATTCGTACTTCCCCATATATGTGTATGGAGTGGAGTTGCAACTGAAATGAAACTTTGGGTTCCCAACAAGATAGTTGAAGGACGGCTTTCACACACACTTACCTCTCAGAACTGAGCATGTGGAGAGAATTTCGTTCATCTAGCACATAGGGAACGGTTGCAGGGAGAAACTTTTACTCTTGTTTCTCAGTCTGTTTCCTAGTGCCGATTTGATGTTCCTGAAGTTTCACTGTAAAAACGAGTTTGAGCCTACCTCCCCATATATATGTATGGAGTGGAGTTTGCAACTGAAAAGAAACTTTGTGTTCCCAAAAGCTAGGTGAAGGACGGCTTTCACACACACTTATCTCTCAGAACTGAGCATGTGGAGAGACTTCGTTCATCTAGCACATAGGGAACAGGGCAGGAGCAATTTTACTCGTGTTTCTCAGTCTGTTTCCTAGTGCCGGTTTGAAGTTCCTGCAGTTTTCACTGTAAAACTGAATTGGAGCTCGTACTTCCCCATATATATGTATGGAGAGGAGTTTGCAAATGAAAAGAAAATTTGTGTTCCCAACAAGCTATGTGAAGGAAGGCTTCACACACACTTTTCTCTCAGAACTGAGCAGGTGGAAAGACGTTCGTTCATCTAGCACAACAGGAACGGGTTGTAGGAGAAACTTTTACCCTGGATTCTCAGTCTGTTTCCTAGTGCCGGTTTCAAGTTACTGCAGTTTTCACTGTAAAAAGCGAGTTGGAGCTCGTACCCCCCGTATATATGTATGGAGTGGAGTTTGCAAATGAAAAGGACTTTGTGTTCCCAACAATCTAGGTGAAGGACGGCTTTCACACACACTATCTCTCAGAATGAGCAGGTGGAAAGACGTTCGTTCATCTAGCACAACAGGAACGGGTGTAGGAGAAACTTTTACCCTGGATTCTCAGTTTGTTCCTAGTGCTGTTTTGAAGTTACTGCAGTTTTCACTGTAAAATCGGGTTGGAGCTCGTACTTTCCCATATAAATGTATGGAGTGGATTTTGCAACTGAAAAGAAAGTTTGTGTTCCCAACAAGCTAGGTGAAGGACGGCTTTCACACACACTTATCTCTCAGAACTGAGCGTGTGGAGAGACGTTCGTTCATCTCTCAGAACTGAGCGTGTGGAGAGACGTTCGTTCATCAAGCACAAAGGGAACGTTTTGCAGGAGAAACTTTACTCTGGTTTTCAGACTGTTTCCTAGTGCTGGTTTGTAGTTCCTGCATTTTTCACTGCAAAACGGAGTTGGAGCTCGTACCTCCCCATATATATGTATGGAGTGGAGTTTGCAACTGAAAAGATACTTTGTGTTCCCAACAATCTAGTTGAAGGACGGCTTTCACACACACGTATCTCTCAGAAATGAGCATGTGGACAGATTCGTTCATGTAGCACAAATGGAACGGGGGCTGGAGAAACTTTTACTCTTGTTTCTCAGTCTGTTTCCTAGTGCCGGTTTGATGTTACTGCAGTTTTCACTGTAAAACCGATTTGGAGCTCGTACCACCCCATATATATGTATGGAGTGGGGTTTGCAACTGAAAAAGAATCTTTGTGGTCCCAACAAGCTAGGTGAAGGAC
>NW_022589160.1:0-5702 GCF_009834535.1 Camelus ferus | reverse complement strand
AGATGACAAATACTATATATAGAACCCTGAAAGGTCCACACAAAACTACTAAAGCTTGAATGAAAATTTAGCAAGGTACAGTTACAGATTAATGTTCAAAAATCAGTTGCATTTCTTACACTAATGATGAATCAACAGAAAAGACAGTAAAGAACATCCCCTTTAAATAGTACCCAAATAATAAAATATCTGGGAATAAATCTAACCACAAGGTGAGAGAATTATCACAGAAAATATAAACCATTGATGAAGGAAATTAAAGAAGACTTTAAAAATGAAAGGTATCCCATGCTCTTGGATTGTGCGAGAATCAATATTGTAAAATGGACACACTGCCCAAGGTAATCTACAGATTTAATTCAATCCCTATCAAATTACCCTGGACATATTTCATAAACTAGAACAAATCACAATAAAATTTATATGGAACGATCAAAGACATAGAATTTTCCAGGGCATTCGAAGAAAAAAAGAAAGAGGCTGGAGGAACACTCTCCCAGACTTGAGACAATTCTGTTAGTTACATCATCAGACAGCATGGTATTGGTACAAAAACAGACATATAGAACCAATGGAACAGAGTAGAAGCCCAGAAATGAACCCACAACTTTTGGTCACTAATCACCGACAAAGGAGCAAAGAATATACAATGGAATAAAGACAGTCTCTTCAGCAATAAAATAAGACAAATAACATAACCCTCCTAGAAGAAAATACAGGCAAAATACTGACATACATCTCAGAAATGTTCCCTCTAGGGCAGTCTACACAAGCAATAGAAAATAAAGCAATAAACAAAACGGGACCTAATGAACTTACAAGCTTCTGCACAGCAAAGGACACCATAAGTAAAACAAAAGACACCTACAGAATGGGAGAACATTTTTGCAAATGAAACTGACAAAGGCTTGGTCTCCAGAATATATAAGCAATTCATATGACTTAATAAGAAACAACAAATAACCCATCCATCCAAAAATGGGCAAGACCTAACAAGCATTCCCCAAGGAAGACATACAAATGATCAATGACACATGAAAAATGCTCAATATCACTAATTATCAGAGAAATGCAAATCAAAACTACACGAGGTATCACCTCAAACCAGTCAGAATGCCATCATTCAAAAATCCACAATACAAAGCTAGGAGGCTGTGGAGAAAGGGGAACCTCCTACACTTCTGGTGGAAATGCAGCTTGGTGCAGCCACTGTGGAAAACAGTATTGAGTTTCCTCAAATACTAGGAATAGACTTGCCATATGACCCAGAATCCCACTCCTGGGCATATATCCGAAGGAACCTACTTCAGGATGACACCTGCATCCCAATGTTAATTGCAGCAACTATTTACAATGCCAAGAATGGAGAAAGCCTAAATTGGCCATCAATGGATACTGGCTAAAGAAGTGTATACTATACAATGACTAACTACTACTTTCGGCCATAAAACTGACAATATAGGGCATTTGCAGCAACACGGTGCTCCTGGAGAAAATTCTAAGTTAAGTCAAGCACCGTAACAAGGAAGAAGAGAATTACCCCCAGGTACCGTTATTTTGATTAAAATATCCATACAGAAAGCAAGTCACCACCCCACGACTGCTGCCAGGAGGAGTCATCTGAGTGTAATAGCCCAGCAACAAATAGAGTCCCAAATTCTCCTCCAAGAAATTTCCTGCAGAAAGACAGAAGTAGTTTCAGAAGACACACATCATCACTCTGTAGCTTCATCCTCATGTTAATTCCTTTTTTCTTTGTTTTTTGGGGGGGCATACTTATTTATTTGTTTTTTAAATGGAGGCATTGGGGATTGAACCCATGAACCTCAGCATGCTAGGCATGCATCTAACACTGAGCTCTACCCTCCCTCCATCATATTAATTTCTGATTCTAAATCAGGGGGCTTTAAGTTTAAAACCTCTGACTCATTCACACTTAAAACAAAACATTTTTCATTTTCATAGCACCCCAAATTCTACCGTGAAACAAGAAGTATTTTAGTATCATGGAAGTACAGATCACTGGTTCACCTTCTGAAGAGAGATAAATGAGAACAGAGCAAGGAGGGGACGAGGCCGACTCCGGAGGCAGATGCAGGGGATCATCACCAACTCACTGGACAGTCTGGCACATTCAAAAATCCCCCCAGAGGTCAATCTTAACAGGCTGACACAAGTGGGTCAACAACTGCTCAGTCATCTGCTCCTGCCTTATCTCGGAACGTCCCTTGAGCAAATGCAATCGTAACCACAGATAATAAGGAAATTGCTGATAATGATAACACTGGGAGTGCAATGTCCTCTGTCTCTCTGAAAAATATGTATAAAACTCATTGTGGGAATGGGAAGGGCAGGAGGGATGTGACTAGGAAGGTACCTGCCCTGTATTCTTGTACCTAGCACGTCGGCTGTTCCTAGTTTTAAAAAACCCTTCAATGTTACTCATTAAACTGGAGTGATGGAACAGGCCAGGAACAGATTAGAAGGAAGGAGGCAGGGCATGAAGCGTGCCAGGCTGGTCCTGAAAGGGAACAGACACAGACAGGCAGACACAGAGGGCTTAGGGATGAGGCGGAACAATGAGGCGGCGGCTCAGGTGTGTCTTGCTGTCGCTGATACTTCCCTCAGCTGGAGCACTGCGGACTCGGCAGTGCTGGGAAAAACCAGTGGATTTCCTCAGCTCTGAGTTCTCTCTGAGGCTTCCGGCTCAGTCTGGAGCTGAGATGAGCTCCGTGGGCTAAGCCTAGGGGGAACTCAGCTCTGAGAACAGCCTGCAGTCCTGGGAAACTTCACGCAGGAAACCCCTTGGGCTGGACCAGTGCTCACAGGGCTGCTGTGAGACCAGCTCCATCGTCAGAGACCTGGGCATGGACCATTCCATGGGGAAAAGGGCTGAGCCCGATGCCAAATCAGACAGAAGGGACAAAGTGTGTTCATTCTCATGTGACTGGGCTTTGTGGCCTGGTTCAAGGATGGCAGGCTCAGGATGGTGTCTGGCAGAGAAAACCCCTGGCAATGGGTTGAGATGTCTTGGACTCTTTCTTCCTTAAGCTTTTTGTATACATCTTATCAACTATCCATCCTGAAAATGCCACATTTAAAACTGGATGAATGTTAGAAGTTGCCTGCTCCAACTGGCCAGTGAAACACACCCTGTTCAGTTAGAGAGCTGGTCAGGCAGCCTCTGCCTGCATATTTTACAGTGACGGGGTGTTCATTACTTCCAAAGGTTACATGCTCGGCAAGAAAGTCGAAAGAATTTTTGAACCTTAAACAGATGTCTGCCCTCCTAGTCCTTGCTGAAAGGCTAGAAATAATGAGGACCCTTCAAATGTAGTTTAGTCTGATTGTTTTATCTCTCTCTGTCAAAAACACCCCAATTCTTAACATCAATTTTTCAAAAATTCAGCTTTGATTCTTTTATCAAAGTTATATCATACATTCATTGAAGAGTCAAACAGTTCTCGAACACCGATTGTAAAAAGGAGCAGTTCCCAACAACCGCCCCACTTCCTGGCCAGAAGCAACCACGTTCAGCTCCTACTGCTGACTCTAATTACTCCCTGTCTCTGACTAATATCCTTGTAACACAGCCTACTGACTTTTTCAGCTTTATGTATCACCTATTTAACTTTCTATTTTGGAAAATGACAATTAAGCTCTCTTTCAAAACCCATCTCATCTACACACCCAAACCTTCATTCTTCCAAACTTTTGATACAATTACATTATAATTTTGATCAGCTCAGTATCCTTGCTTTACATTCTTAGGACTCGGTTCAGACTGTTCACAGCTGTAGCAAGTTGTCTGCTAGGCTTACATTTTTCTTCCCTACTTTGTTTTTCCTGGAGTTAATAATTGTCTTGGTGGTTCATAGCTCAGATTTTTGTGCACTTAACAATTCAACCCCAGGACTTCTAATGAAAAATTTTCTCAATACTTTCCAATACATTGTGTACAAATTTCATCTCCTTGAATAAATCTCTCCAGATCTCCTTCAACCAGGATTAACGACATGAGAGTCTTGTCACAGAGCTCAAGGGGCCACTAGTGGGAAGCAACAAAGGGAACACATGGACCAGGAGCAGGGAACAGATCAACATAATTTCCTTAGCAAAACATACTTAAAATAGTGGGAAAATTGTTTTCTTTACAAACACAAACACACACACAAATCCCAAAAGCCCATAAAGAATGATTAAAAAGCCATCAAACCCATTGCCCTGCCATCAAATACTGTATGACATAAAACAAAAATAACAGAAGGAAAACATCATATAAATATGAACCTCAAGAGGGATGGGGTACACTCAGTGGCAGAATGTGTGCTCAGCATGCATAAGGTCCTAGATTCAATCTTCAGTACCTCCATTAGAAAAAAAATTAAAAAGAAAAGAAAAATGTACCAACTTTAAATATTTACATATGTACAAACATCCTCTTTTAAAACTGTGTTCTACAGGATAACGTGGGTTAATGAGAAAGTGCCTCTTCATGACTGTGATCCTGCTGATAACTGAGGGAGGATATTAGAGTACGACCACATGAAATAAAATCCTTTATGAAATAATGATCCCAGGTGACAATCATTATTGGCTGCTGTCATCACAAAAAAGAGAGTCAACTGGACATTATGTACCTTGTGACAGGAGTACAAAACTTCACATAACAAGTATTCTTGCACAAAGTTGAACCTCAGTCTGATCAAGCTTTTAGGGGAGGATCAAATCACTTAGCTAAAGCAAATACATAGGATGGAGAAACAAGTCTAACACCACAGGGGAGAATGAAATCAGCCAAGCAAGAAATAGAGAAACCCCTCAGCAATTTCAAGGAAAATTATAGATTAGAACCCACTTGAGAGATATGCGAGCTGCAATGTGTGAACTTAGTCTGGATCCTGATTTCAACCACAAAACTGCTTAAAAGTGTATTTTTGTGACAATCAGGGAATTATTTTGTAACCCTAAAGAAAAAAAGGAATATTCCAATTGTATTTGAAAGAGACCTTGTCATTTCACTAATGAAAGGTTAAGCTATGTAGGATTGTCTTCAAAATGACCCCGTGGTGGGGGAGGGGAGGAGGTGGCGATGAAAGATGCAACAACAGTGACTCTGAGTTGATAATTCTGGAGCTGGGTGACTGATACAGGCAGGCTGGCTGTGCTGTTCTCTCTACTTCTGTATATGTTGAATCTTTCCATAAAATATGAAACAAAAGACTTCCGTGTTTTAAAACCCTCACTTGGAAGGTTAAGAGTTTTGCCCAAGTAGGTGGGCATCTGAATGGGGCACTGAGATTAGAAACAAAAGGCACCTGGCTCCAGGCAGACCTGGGGCTACCTTGACCCTCCTCTTCTCACCATTCACAGCCAGCCCATAACTGCATCCTGTCAGCCCCACTCCCCAAACGCATTCCTCCCTGGCTCCCACCATCTCTCATCTGGCCCATTCCAAGAGCCTCCTACGCGGCCTCCCTGCTTCCTGGGCCCTGCAATTCATTCTCCACATTATCTTTACAAAATGTGAGTGAGAGAAAATTACTTTACTGCTTAAACTATCATGAATGCTTCTCACTGCACTTAGAGTCTACACTCCTTTCCGTGCTCCTGATGCCCTTCTAAACCTCGCGTCTCATCACTCTCACCAGCGCTGGCTCCAGTATCTCCTCAAACTGCTGAGCACATTTGTGCCTCGGGGC
>NW_022589159.1:0-5705 GCF_009834535.1 Camelus ferus | reverse complement strand
TAGATCGGTTTGCAGGAGAAACTTTTTCTCTTGTTTCTCATGCTGTTTCCTAGTGCCGGTTTGAAGTTCCGGCAGTTTTCACTGTAAAACAGAGTTGGAGCTAGTACCTCCTATATATATGTATGGATTGGAGTTTGCAACTTAAAAGAAACTTTGTGTTCCCAACAAGCCAGGTGAAGTACGGCTTTCACACACAATTATCTCTCAGAATTGAGCATTTGGAGAGACGTTCGTTCATCTAGAACCAAGTAAACGGTTTGCAGGTAAACTTTTACTTTGATTTCTCAGTCTTTTTCCGAGTGCCGTTTTGAAGTTCCTGCAGTTTTCACTGTAAAAATGAGTTGGAGCTAGTACCTCCCCATATATATATATGGAGTGGAGTTTGCAACTGAAAAGAAACTCTTTGTTCCCAACAAGTTATATGAAGGACGGCTTTCACACACACTTATCTCTCAGAACTGAGTATGTGGAGAGACGTTCGTTCATCTAGCACAAATGGAACGGGTGGCAGGAGAAAATTTTACTCTGGTTTCTCAGTCTGTTTCCTAGAGCCGGTTTGAAGTTCCTGCAATTTTCACAGTAAAACCGAGTTGGAGCTAGTACCTGCCCATATATATATATTGAGATTAGGTTTCCCCCGAAAAGAACTTTGTTTCCCAACAAGCAAGTGAAGGACGGATTTCACAAACAATTATCTCTCAGAACTGAGCATGTGGAGAGACATTCGTTCATCTAGCACAAAGGGAACGGGTTGCAGGTGAAACTATTACTCTGATGTCTCAGTCTGTTTCCTAGTGCCGGGTTGAATTTCCTGCAGTTTTCACTGTAAACAGATTTGTGGCTAGTACCTACCAATATATATGTATGGAGTGGTGTTTGCAACTGAAAAGAAACTTTGTGTTCCCAAAAAGCTAGATTAATGACGGCTTTCACACACACTTATCTCAGAACAGAGCATGTATAGAGACGTTTCTTCATCTAGCACAAAGGGAACGGGTTGCAGGAGGATCTTTTACTCTTGATTCTCAGTCTGTTTCTTATTGCCGTTTGAAGTTCCTGCAGTTTTCACTATAAAACCGAGTTGGGCTAGTACCTCCCCATATTTTTTATGGAGTGGAGTTAGCAAGTTTAAAGAAACTTTGCGTTCCCAACTAGCTAGTTGAAAGACGGCTTGCACACACACTTATCTCTCAGAATTGAGAATGTGGAAGGCGTTCGTTCATCTAGCACAAAGCGAACGGGTTGCAGGAGTAACTTTATTTTAGGTTTCTCAGTCTGTTTCCTACTGCCGGTTTGAAGTTCCTGCAGTTTCCACTGTAAAACCGAGTTGGAGCTTGTACCTCCGCATATATATGTATGGATTGGAGTTTGCAACTGAAAAGACACTTTGTGTTCCCAACAAGCTAGGTGAAGACGTCTTTAACACACTTATCTCTCAGAACTGAGCATGTCCAGAGACGTTAGTTCACCTACCACAAAGGGAACTGGTTGCAGGAGAAAATGTTACTCTGGTTTCTCAGTCTGTTTCCTAGAGCCGGTTTGAAGTTCCTGCAGTATTCACTGTAAAACCGAGTTATAGCTAGTACCTGCCCATATATATGTATTGAGTTTAGTTTTCACCCGAAAAGAAACTTTGATTTCCCAACAAGCTAGGTTAAGGACGGATTTCACACACACTTTTCTCTCAGAACTGAGCAAGTGGAGAGACGTTCGTTCATCTAGCACAAACGGAACGGTTTGCAGGAGATACTTTTACTCTGGATTCTCAGTCTGTTTCCTATTGCCGTTTTGAAGTTCCTGCATTTTTCACTGTAATACCGAGTTGGAGCTAGTACCTTCCCATATATATGTATGGAGTGGAATTTGCAACCGAAAAGGAACTTTGTGTTCCCATCTAGCTAGTTGAAAGGCAGATTCACACACACTTATCTCTCAGAATTGAGAGCTTGTGGAAGGCGTTCGTTCATCTAGCACCAAGGGAATGGGTTGCAGGAGTAACTTTTTTAGGATTCTCAGTCTGTTTTCTAGTGCCGGTTTGAAGTCCCTGCAGTTTACACTGTAATACCGAGTTGGAGCTAGTACCTCTCCATATATATGTATGGAGTGGAGTTTGCACCTGAAAAGAAACTTTGTGTTCCCAGCAAGCTAGGGGAAGGACGGCTTTCACACACACTTATCTCTCAGAACTGAACATGTGGTGAGACGTTCGTTCATCTAGCACCAAGGGAACGGGTTGCAGGAGAAACTTTTACTCTGGTTTATCAGTCTGTTTCCTAGTGCCTGTTTGAATTTCCTGCAGTTTTCACTGTAAAACCGATTTGGAGCTAGTACCAAGCCACATATATATGGAGTGGAGTTTGCACCAGAATAGAAACTTTGTGTTCCCAACAAGCTAGGTGAAGAACGGCTTTCACATACACTTATTTCTCACAACGGAACATGTGGAGAGACTTTCGTTCATCTAGCACAAATGGAAGGTGTTGCAGGAGAAACTTTTACTCTGGTTTCTCAATCTGTTTCCTAGTGACGTTTGGTGGTTCCTGCAGTTTTCACTGTAAAACCGAGTGGAGCTAGTACCTCCCCATATATATGTACGGAGTGGAGTTTGCAACTTAAAATAAACTTTGTGTTCCCAACTAGATATGTGAAGAACGGGTTTCACACACACTTATCTCTCAAAACTGAGCATGTGGAATGACGTTCGTTCATCTAGCACAAAGTATCATTTGGCAGGAGAAAATTTACTCTGGTTTCTCAATCTGTTTCCTAGTGCCGTTTTGAGGTTCCTGCATTTTTCACTGTAAAACCGAGTTGGAGCTAGTACCTCCCCATATATTTGTATGGAGTCGAGTTTGCAACTAAAAAGAAACTTTCTGTTCCCAAAAAGCTTGGTGAAGGACGGCTTTCACACACACTTAAATCTCAGAAATGAGCATGTGGAGAGAATTTCGTTTATCTAGCACCAAGGGAACAGGTGCAGGAGAAATTATACTCTGGTTTCTCAGTCTGTTTCCTAGTATCTGTTTGAAGTTCCTGCAGTTTTCACTGTAAAACCCAGTTGGAGCTAGTACCTTCCCTTATATATGTATGGATTGGAGTTTGCAACTGACTAGAAATTTTGTTTAACCAACAAGCCAAGTGAAGGACGGCTTTTACACACACTTATCTCAGAACTGATCATGTGGGGAGACGTTCGTTCATCTAGCAACAAGGGAACGAGTTGCAGGAGAAACTTTTACTCTGGTTTATCAGATTGTTTCCTAGTGCCTGTTTGAAGTTCCTGCAGTTTTCACTGTAAAAACGATTTGTTGCTAGTACCAACCCATATATATTTATGGAGTGGAGTTTGCACCAGAATAGAAACTTTGTGTTCCCAACAAGCTAGGTGAAGAACGGCTTTCACATACACTTATTTCTCACAATGGAACATGTGAAGAGACTTTCGTTCATCTAGCACAAAAGGAAGGGTTGCAGGAGAAACTTTTAATCTGGATTCTGAGTCTGCTCCTATTGCCGGTTTGAAGTTCCTGAAGTTTTCACTGTAAAACCGAGTTGGAACTAGTACCTCCCCATATATATGTATGGAGTGGATTTGGCAATTGAAAAGAAACTTTGTGTTCCCAACAAGCTAAGTGAAGGAAGGCATTCACACACACAAATCTCGGAACTGAGGTTGTGGTGAGACGTTCGTTCATCTCGCAAAAAGGGATCATTTTGCAGGAGAAATTTTACTCTGGTTTCTCAGTCTGTTTCCTAGTGCCATTTTGAGGTTCCTGCAGTTTTCACTGTAAAACAGAGTTGGAGCTAGTACCTCCCCATATATATGTACGGAGTGGAATTTGCAACTTAAAATAAAATTTGTGTTCCCAACAAGGTATGTGAAGAAAGGCTTTCACACACACTTATCTCTCAAAACTGAGCATGTTGAATGACGTTCGTTCATCTAGCACAAAGTATCATTTGGCAGGAGAAAATTTACTCTGGTTTCTCAGTCTGTTTCCTACTGCCGTTTTGAAGTTCCTGCAGTTTTCACTTTAAAACCGAGTTGGAACTAGTACCTCCCTATATATTTGTATGGAGTCGAGTTTGCAACTAATAAGAAACTTTCTGTTCCCAAAAAGCATAATGAAGGACGGCTTCACACACACTTATCTCTCAGAACTGAGCATGTGGAGAGAAGTTCGTTTATCTAGCACCAAGGGATCAGGTTGCAGGAGAAATTTTACTCTGGTTCTCAGTCTGTTTCCTAGTGCCTGTTTGAAGTTCCTGCAGTTTTCACTGTAAAACCAAGTTGGAGCTAGTACCTTCCCTTATATGTGTATGGATTGGAGTTTGCAACTGAAAAGAAATTTTTTTTTAACCAACAAGCCAAGTGAAGGACGGCTTTCACACACACTTATCTCAGAACTGAGCATGTGGGGAGATGTTCATTCATTTAGCAAATAGGGAACGGGTTGCAGGAGAATCTTTTACTCTTGATTCTCATTCTGTTTCCTATTGCCGGTTTGAAGTTCCTGCAGTTTTCACTGTGAAACCGAGTTGGTTCTAGTACCTCCCCATATATATGTATGGAGTGGAGATTGCAAGTTAAAAGAAACTTTGTGTTCCCAACTAGCTAGTTGAAAGAAGGCTTTCACACACACTTATCTCTCAGAATTGAGAATGTGGATGGTGTTCGTTCATCTAGCACAAAGGGAACGGCTGCAGGAGAAACTATTACTCTGGTTTCTCAGTCTGTTTCCTAGTGCCGGTTTGAATTTCCTGCATTTTTCACTGTAAAACCGTGTTGGAGCTCGTACCTACCCATATATATGTATGGAGTTGAGTTGGCAACTGAAAAGGGACTTTGTGTTCCCAACAATCTAGGTGAAGGACGGATTTCACACACACATATCTCTCAGAACTGAGCATGTGGAGAGACGTTCGTTCATCTAGGAAAAAGGGAACGAGTTGCAGGAGAAACTTTTACTCTGGTTTCTCAGTCTTTTTCCTAGTGCCGGTTTGAAGTTCCTGCAGAATTCACTGTAAAACCGTGTTGGAGCTCGTACCTACCCATATATATGTATGGAGTGGAGTTGGCAACTGAAAAGGGACTTTGTGTTCCCAACAAGCTAGTTGAAGTACGGCTTTCACACACACTTATCTCTCAGAACTGAGCATGTGGAGAGACGTTCGTTCATCTAGCACAAAGGGAACGGGTTGCAGGAGAAACTTTACTCTGGTTTCTAAGAGTATTTCCTAGTGCCGGTTTGAATTTCCTGCAGTTTTCACTATAAAACAGAGTTGGAGCTAGTACCTCCCCATATATATGTATGGAGTGGAGTTTGCAAATGAAAAGAAAATTTGTGTTCCCAACAAGCTAGTTGAAGTACGGCTTTCACACATAATTTTCTCTCAGAAATGAGCATGTGGAGGGACGTTCGTTCATCTAGCACAAAGGGAACAGTTTCCAGGAGAAACTTTTACTCTGGTTTCTCAGTCTGTTTCCTAGTGCCAGTTTGAATTTCCTGCAGTTTTCACAATAAAACCGTTGGTGCAAGTACCTCCCCATATATATGTATGGAGTGGTGTTTGCAACTGAAAAGAACTCTGTGTTCCCAGCAAGCTAGGTGAAGGAAATCTTTCACACACACTTATTTCTCAGATCTGAACATGTGGACAGACCTTCGTTCATCTAGCACAAAGGGAACGGGTTGCTGGGGAAA
>NW_022589158.1:0-5707 GCF_009834535.1 Camelus ferus | reverse complement strand
GGGGATTTGTTGGGGCCGCCCTCCAAGCAGCTGCCTATTTCACTGGTGACCCTGGAAGTGGGAAGTCCGCTAATTACCTCCCGAGTCCAGGGGGAGGCACTAGATGCTACCACCTGCCTTTCCAGAACACCCCCGCCTTTCCCCCAGCCCGCATGTTAGGACGCGGGAAGATATGCCAATCTCTCTAGGAGATCCGGTTGCTGCAGACAGAAGACGGACCTCCCCACACTCAGAATTCCGAACACAGGCTGCTGTGTGGGGGAGGTTTGGGGCCGCACTCCACGCAGCTGCCTGTTTTCACAGGTGTTCCCTGGCAGGGGGAATTCCACTAAATACCTCCGAGTCCAGGGGGAGGCCCTAGATGCTACCTGCATTTCCAGCCCAACCCCCGCATTTCCCCGGCAGCCCGCACTGGGAGGGACTCGGGGAAGACACGCGAAAGTCTCCTAGGCGATCCCGGGTGCTGCTGCAGACAGAAGACGGAACCTCCCCACACTCAGAATTCCGGAACACGGCTGACTGTGTGGGGGAGGTTTGAGGCCGCCCTCCACGCAGCTGCCTGGTGTCACAGGTGTTCCCTGGCAGGGGGAAGTCCGCTAATTACCTCCCTGTCCAAGGGGAGGCACTAGATGCTACCAGCTTTCCAGCACAACCCACTCATTCCCTGGCAGCCTGCACACGGGAGGGACTCGGGGAAGACACACGAAGGGCTCCTAGGAGATCCCGGGGTGCTGCAGACAGAAGACGGAACCTCCCCACACTCAGAATTCCGGAAAAAGTCTGACTGTGTGGGGGAGGTTTAGCGCCGCCCTCCACGAAGCTGCCTGGTGTCACAGGTGTTCCCTGCCATGGGGAATTCCGCTAATTACCTCCCCTGTCCAGGGGGAGGCACTAGATGCTACCTTGCATTTCCAGCCCAACACACTCATTCCCCGGCAGCCCGCACGGGAGGGGCCACTCGGGGAAGACACGCGAAGGGCTCCTAGGTTATCCCCGTTTGCTGCATCGAGATGACGGAACTCCCCCACATTTCAGAACTCCGGGAAAAAGCCGGACTAGGTGTCGGGGAGGTTTGGGACCGCACTCCACGCAGCTGCCTGGTGTCACAGGTGTTCCCTAGCAGGGGGAAGTTCCGCTATTTCCTCCCCTGTCCAGGATGGGAGGCCACTAGATGCTACCATGCATTTTCCAGCCCAACCACCGCCTTCCCGGCAGCCCGCACATGGAGGCACTCTGGGAAGACACGCGAAGGGCTCATAGGAGATCCCGGTTTGCTGCAGACAGATGACGGAACCTCGCAACATTCAGAATTCCAAAACATGGCTGACAGTTTGGGGGAGGTTTGGGGAAGACTTCCACGCAGCTGCCTGGTGTCACAGGTGTTCCCTGGCAGGGGGAATCCGCTAATTACCTCCCCTGTCCAGGGGGAGGCACTAGATGCTACCTGCATTTCCAGACCAACCCCCCGCATTTCCCCGGCAGCCCGCACTGGGAGCACTCGGGGAAGACACGCGAAGGGCTCCTAGGTTATCCCGGGTTCTGCATAGAGATGACGGAACCTCCCCACACTCAGAATTCCGGAAAAAGTCTGACTGTGTGGGGGAGGTTTATCGCCGCCCTCCACGAAGCTGCCTGGTGTCACAGGTGTTCCCTGACATGGGGAATTCCGCTAATTACCTCCCCTGTCCAGGGGGAGGCACTAGATGCTATCTGCATTTCCAGCACAACACACTCATTCCCCGGCATCCCGCACCGGGAGGCACTCTTGGAAGACACGCGAAGGGCTCCTAGGAGATCCCGGGTGCTGCATAGAGATGACGGAACCTTCCCACATTCAGAATTCTGGAACACGGCTGACTGTGTCGGGGAGGTTTGGGGCCGCCCTCCACGCAGCTGCCTATATTCACTGGTGTACCCTGGCAGTGGGAATTCCGCTAATTACCTCCCGAGTCCAGGGGGTGGCACTAGATGCTACCTGCATTTCCAGAACAACCCCCGCCTTTCCCCGTCAGCCCGCACTGGAAGGGACTCGGGGAAGATACGCGAAGCGCTTTAGGAGATCCCGGGTGCTGCAGACAGAAGACGAATCCTCCCCACACTCAGAGTTATGGAACACGGCTGACTGTGTGGGGGAGGTTTGGGGCCGCCCTCCACGCAGCTGCCTGATTTCACAGGTGTTCCCTGGCAGGGGGAATTCCACTAAATACCTCCCGAGTCCAGGGGGAGGCAATAGATGCTACCTGCATTTGCAGCACAACCGCCGACTTTCCCCGGCAGCCCGCACTGGGAGGCACTCGGGGAAAACACGCGAAGGTCTCCTAGGTGATCCCGGGTGCTGCAGACAGAAGACGGAACCTCCCCACACTCAGAATTCTGAAACACGGCTGACTGTGTGGGGGAGGTTTGAGGCCGCCCTCCATGGAGCTGCCTGGTGTCACAGGAGTTCCCTGGCAGGGGGAAGTCCGCTAATTACCTCCCCTGTCCAGGGGGAGGCACTAGATGCTACCTGCATTTCCAGCCCAACCACCGCCTTTTCCCGGCAGCCCGCACATGGAGGCACTCGGGGAAGACACGCGAAGGGCTCCTAGGTTATCCCGGTTGCTGCATAGAGATGACGGAACCTCCCCACATTCAGAATTCCGGAAAAAGCCTGACTGTGTCGGGGAGGTTTGGGACCGCATTCCACGCAGCTGCCTGGTGTCACAGGTGTTCCCTGGCAGGGGGAAATCCGCTAATTACCTCCCCTGTCCAGGGGGAGTCACTAGAAGCTACCTGCCTTTCCAGCCCAACCCCCGCCTTTCCCCGACAGCCCGCACTGGGAGGGACTCGGGGAAGACACGCGAATGTTTCCTAGGCGATCCCGGGTGCTGCAGACAGAAGACGGAACCTCCCCACACTCAGAATTCCGGAACACGGCTGACTGTGTGGAGGAGGTTTGAGGCCGCCCTCCACGCAGCTGCCTGGTGTCACAGGTGTTCCCTGGCAGGGGGAAGTCCGCTAATTACCTCCCCTGTCCAAGGGGAGGCACTAGATGCTACCAGCATTTCCAGCCCAACCCCCTCATTCCCCGGCAGCCTGCACCTTGAGGCACTCGGGGAAGACCACGCGAAAGGCTCCTAGGAGATCCCGGGTGCTGCAGACAGAAGACGGAACCTCCCCACACTCAGAATTCCGGAACACGGCTGACTGTGTGGGGGGAGGTTTGGGGCCGCCCTCCACGCAGCTGCCTGGTGTCACAGGTGTTCCCAGACAGGGGAAATTCCGCTAATTACCTCCCCTGTCCATGTGGAGGCACTAGATGCTACCTGCATTTCCAGCCCAACACCCTCATTCCCCGGCAGCCCGCACCGGGAGGCACTCTGGGAAGACACGCGAAGGGCTCATAGGAGATCCCGGGTGCTGCAGACAGATGACGGAACCTCGCAACACTCAGAATTCCGAAACATGGCTGACTGTTTGGGGGAGGTTAGGAGCCGCCCTCCACGCAGCTGCCTGGAATCACAGGTTTTTCCTGGCAGGGGGAAGTCCGCTAATACTTCCCTGTCCAGGGGGTAGTCACTAGATGCTACCTGCATTTCCAACACAACCCCGCCTTTCCCCGGCAGCCAGCAATGGAAGGCACTCGGGGAGAAACGCGAAGTGCTCCTAGGATATCCCTGGAGCTGCATAGTGATGACGGAACCTCCCACATTCAGAATTCTGGAACACGGCAGGATGTGTGGGGGAGGTTTGGAGCCGCACTCCACGCAGCTGCCTATTTTCACTGGTGTACCCTGGCAGTGGGAAGTCCGCTAATTACCTCCCTGAGACCAGGGGAGGCACTAGATGCTACCTGCCTTTCCAGAACAACCCCGCCTTTCCCCGGCAGCCCGCACTGGGAGGTACTCGGGAAGATACGCGAAGCGCTCTTAGGAGATCCGGGTCCTGCAGACAGAAGACGGAACCCCCACACTCAGAATTCCGGAACAAGGTTGACTTGTGGGGGAGGTTTGAGGCCGCCCTCCACGCAGCTGCCTGGTGTCTCAGGTGTTTCCTGGCAGGGGGAATCCGCTAATTACCTCCCCTGTCCTGGGGGAGGCACAGATACTACCTGAATTTCCAGCACAACCCCCGCTTTCCCCTTCAGCCCGCACTGGGAGGCCTCTGGTAATTTATGCGATGGGCTCCAGGAGATCCCGGGTGCTGCAGACAGAAGACGGAACTTCCCCACACTCAGAATTCCGGAACACGGCTGACTGTGTGGGGGATGTTTGGGGCCGCCCTCCAAGCAGCTGCCTATTTTCACTGGTGTACCCTGGAAGTGGGAAGTCCGCTAATTACCTCCCGAGTCCAGGGGGAGGCACTAGATGCTACCTGCCTTTCCAGAACAACCCCCGCCTTTCCCCGGCAGCCCGCAATGTGAGGGACTCGGGGAAGATATGCCAATCTCTCTTAGGAGATCCCGGGTGCTGCAGACAGAAGACGGATCCTCCCCACACTCAGAATTCCGGAACACGGCTGACTGTGTGGGGGAGGGTTGGGGCCGCACTCCACGCAGCTGCCTGGTTTCACAGGTGTTCCCTGGCAGGGGGAATTCCACTAAATACCTCCCGAGTCCAGGGGGAGGCCCTAGATGCTACCTGCATTTCCAGCCCAACCCCCGCATTTCCCCGGCAGCCCGCACTGGGAGGGACTCGGGGAAGACACGCGAAAGTCTCCTAGGCGATCCCGGGTGCTGCAGACAGAAGACGGAACCTCCCCACACTCAGAATTCCGGAACACGGCTGACTGTGTGGGGGAGGTTTGAGGCCGCCCTCCACGCAGCTGCCTGGTGTCACAGGTGTTCCCTGGCAGGGGGAAGTCCGCTAATTACCTCCCCTGTCCAAGGGGAGGCACTAGATGCTACCAGCATTTCCAGCACAACCCACTCATTCCCTGGCAGCCTGCAACGGGAGGGACTCGGGGAAGACACACGAAGGGCTCCTAGGAGATCCCGGGTGCTGCAGACAGAAGACGGAACCTCCCCACACTCAGAATTCCGGAAAAAGTCTGACTGTGTGGGGGAGGTTTAGCGCCGCCCTCCACGAAGCTGCCCGGTGTCACAGGTGTTCCCTGCCATGGGGAATTCCGCTAATTACCTCCCCTGTCCAGGGGGAGGCACTAGATGCTACCTGCATTTCCAGCCCAACACACTCATTCCCCGGCAGCCCGCACCGGGAGGCACTCGGGGAAGACACGCGAAGGGCTCCTAGGTTATCCCCGTTGCTGCATAGAGATGACGGAACCTCCCCACATTCAGAACTCCGGAAAAAGCCTGACTGTGTCGGGGAGGTTTGGGACCGCACTCCACGCAGCTGCCTGGTGTCACAGGTGTTCCCTAGCAGGGGGAAGTCCGCTAATTTCCTCCCCTGTCCAGGGGGAGGCACTAGATGCTACCTGCATTTCCAGCCCAACCACCGCCTTTCCCCGGCAGCCCGCACATGGAGGCACTCTGGGAAGACACGCGAAGGGCTCATAGGAGATCCCGGTTGCTGCAGACAGATGACGGAACCTCGCAACATTCAGAATTCCAAAACATGGCTGACAGTTTGGGGGAGGTTTGGGGAAGACTTCCACGCAGCTGCCTGGTGTCACAGGTGTTCCCTGGCAGGGGGAATCCGCTAATTACCTCCCCTGTCCAGGGGGAGGCACTAGATGCTACCTGCATTTCCAGACCAACCCCCGCATT
>NW_022589157.1:0-5722 GCF_009834535.1 Camelus ferus | reverse complement strand
GTAATTTTTACCTGTGAATTTCATGGGTAAGAGACATTTTACAGTGCAGCTGAAAAAGAGAAGACTTGAAAGAGAGACATGTGAGAAATATGTGCCCAAGAGCTTATTTCACCGTAGGAGGCAATGGTCTAATTAGTAAGTGCATCCGCTTTGGTGGGTTCAACAGTACTGAGGAATAGCTTGCCAAGGGTACCAGGGAGAGATGGACAAAACTACAGAAACCAGCTTGACTCCAACAGCTAAAGGTACCTATTACTAAATTTGCAATAGGAGGATTATAATAATCATAGTAAAAATAGTCTTAACTAGTGGGTAGTTTGTACTCATTTTCCGGACGCTGCTAAGTACACTCCATGGATTCTGCCATGGGATCCTCATGACAACCACAGGATGAAGAGAGTGTAGCTGTCACCAGTTATCAGATGAAGGAACAGAGTCTTGGCGAGATAACACAACTTCAGCATGACTGCAAGCAAGTAAGTGAAGGATGCTCTTCGAACTCCAGTGGTTTGATATGAAAAATTCACAGACTTAGCCACAGCCGTCTAAAGACTTCCAAGACCATTAAATATGGCCTGAATTATGAGCTCATAATCAACTTATCCCTGATAAAAAGTGGACCTTAGTACTTTGATGGCTAGCCCTCAAATTCTAAACTGATTTTTAACTCTATTTGTTAAACCATTGCAAAGTAGTAAATATTAAAAGTATTGTGGATATGGGGGTGCAACTGAGGGATTTACATTATGCCAGGATGTCCTGAATTCTAACACAGTATCCAGAATTCTGCTTGCAAAGAATTTATCCCACCCCAAATGGTCTTTGAAGTAGAGACATACACAACAAGGCAAAGGAAGGCCAAAAAAAAAAAAAAATTAAATTGGACTTGAGCCTTAAACCCTTATAAAAAATTTTAGTTGGCTAGGTTTGATAGCAGAAGTATAAATACCTGAAATCAACTTACATAAATCTCAGGGCTTAATTAATTTGACAGGTGTTTTTGGACTAGCCAGTTGTTCCAGATGCTAATTTCAGGATGATTACATAAGAATCACTAAAGGATTCTTAAAGACACAAATTAAAGCACTAAATCCTGGGGAAGTATAAGGCAGAGGATTTCTAAGACAGAGCCTAGGTAAGTCCACCCATTCATCTGTTTTTTAAGCTCCTTGGTAATGTTGATGTCTAACTAGTTTTGGCAATCATTGCATAGACCTTTTCATCAAGTTCAAGGACTCCGTTCCTAGCATAAATGGCCTAATCCACATAGCAGGGCTCCTAGTGGGTGAATGCCCAGTTCTTGTTCCCATCACATTTGTGTCCCTGCTATAGTCTGAGAGATGTGAGTGTATGTGGGTGTTTTGTGTTGGGGGATAGGTTGTCTGTCAATCCACTGACTCCTCCCAGAGGATAACTCCTATTTTGAGCAATGCTTTATGCTAGGATCTATTAAGAATGACAACAATAATTAAAATGCAAGGGAACACAAATACTGTAAGTGAGGAATCCATTAAAACCTCTGGGGCTTCAGAGAGAAGAACTAATTTTCGCTTGAAAGATGAAATAAATGTCTATGTGCAAAGGAGATATTTTGCAATGCAATTGAGAAAGGAATGGAAGCAAAATAAGAGCTCCATTCTCATGAGTTTAGTTCATCGTGGGAGGCAATGACCCTTTAAATAAGCAGAGTGTGCTTTCAGAACTTGTAGTGAATTTCACCTTCAGACTTTTACAGAACTGGGAATTGACTTACTTAAGGAAGGATCATGTGATTTCAGCCTTGAAAGGTGGTATATGTAGGAAAGAATGGAATTTATATTTAAATTCTGTACCACAAATACAAATTAGAAGTACTGAAGGGGGAAATATGATCTTTAATTGCTACTAAACATACAGAAGATGTTGGAAAATCTACAAGATTGCTCAGTATTAATTTACCTTCATTGTCTAAAAATTAACAATAGCCATATTTCTCACTCTCATCATTCAATCCTTAAAAAGAAAATGATGATGCAAGGTTTTTTTTTTTTAATTATTATTACATTCCAAAGAAACATGATGAGTTTTCCTGAATGAAGACATGTAAAGAAAACTCATTCATACCTTTGTTTACTGTTTGAAGAAAAGGCGGGCTTTAGAATTCCCTTTGCAAAGAGGCTTCCCAGGAATCTCGGACCTTTTGTCTAGATGGATTGTAAATCTCCGATGTACAAAAATGAGCATTTGAATGAAGGGAGCAGTGATTTCCCAGGAGTCTGTTTCATTACTCAGCAGTTACAGAAGACCACCGTATGTCTGTGATGAGCACCCTCACTTTAAAGATCTAATGCATGTACACAACCTCTAGAAATCCCAAAGATTTTAGTCATCATTATTTTTATTTTCTGCTCTCCAAGCTAATTTGAGGCTTTCAAAGTTTTCCCCCATATTTTATGACATCTCCCTTTTCAATAATGCTCTCTGGACCCTTCACCTCGTCATCTTCCTCTTTTTCATTTTATTCAACACTTGATTTTTTATTCTCTCACTTGCTGATTTTTTAAACCTATATTCAGCCTAGCCAGAGATTGCATTTCAGCATAGTCCATCCTCTCTCCCATCCTTCAAGCATTTCAGTATGTGCTAAACTGCTCTTAGCCTTGGGGAAACCCGTGGTAACACATTTCCTCCTTTGGATTGATGTGCCCTGTGTTTAGATTATTGAAGCACTTTGTAAAATACCCCTCAACTCACTGTCACCTTCGTACACATTTCCCATGATTCAGGTCCTCATTATAAGACCCCCAGAAGGACTCTGCCTTCACTGCTTCTTCTGCCATGTTTATATTTCAGCAGTTCAGGAATTTTATTGGACTCCATAATTTCAGAAGTTTATACCCTGCATGTACATAGCTTTATATAATTTAGAGTTATTATTATGATCAGTGGGTGAGACAGATATTATTTTCCTCAATTATCAGACAGAAAAACTAAGGCTAAGTGAGCTGCCCCAAAATATCAGGCTAATAATGAAGTATTCAACATCGAGACTCTTGTGTCCTAACTTCAAGTCCTGTACATTTACTTTGATGCCAAAATACTGTGTCATCCATTCAATGTCCATTTTTATTTTCTTTTATTTCAAATTGAAAGTTCTCTGGCAGAAGTTATCACGTGTCATTATTATTCTAAAAAAAAAAAAAAAACCTAAACATGTAGCACATTTTCCACAACTACTTGCTGATTAACTGTTGAATTACAATAAATTATCAGTTCGTTTTACTTATATCATACAGTCTCCATTTATCTAACTTGCCCAACAGAAGTTCTACTTCTATTTCACTCTTCAGTATCAGAAGATAAAAAAAAAAATTAACTCTTCTCCCCAAATGTGATGGAGAAGGTAAATAATTTTTGTTAAAATTTTGACCTATGATTCAATTCATGAGAGCGCCCTGTTTGGAAAGTCACTTGGGAAGATGAGACCAGTAGATGGCTCTCTAATTCCTGAATTTATAAAGGAGAATGATGCTAAAACATTTGACTTCTGGTGAACAGATTTGATTTGATTGCACCAATGACAGAATAAACTTCATGCAGACTTGCTGAAACAGGACACTTTATGCTGTTTCACGTCACTTAAAATGGGAAAGCTATTCTTGACCCTCCTCGTCCTTGACAAGTTCCAGAGATAGTTGAAGGCATCAGTGCCAGCCAGGAAGACAGTTTGTTCAAGTCTGGATAGAACACCGGCTTCATCAGTGCAGAGCAAGTTCTTCCCCAGGATTTCAGTTTACCAGGAGAACCAAAACCAATAGCAAAAAAAGGATACAGTTCTCTGTGTCAGGCAGCAACAGTTGCCTGTCACAGCGTGACATCTGATCACTGCAAAAATGTAAGACATTTATTTTTACTAAGATGGAGATGGGATGTGGGGACTTTAGAAACATGAAATGCAGGGAAAAGCAGTATTTCAATTTATCCTTATAGGTGTAGATGTTTCTTACCATAGGATAATTTCTACTGTTTTCAGAGTTTCTCTCATGTCTGCTTTTTTTTTTTTTTTAAAGAATCAACTTAAAGTCATCAATATGGCAAAGAGGCAGATTTCAGGTGGTGTATTTTGCTCCTTTTCAATAGCATTATGTTTTGAAGTGAAAAAAATTGAAAGCAAAAAAAGAACATTTTTAAAGTATTGGCCAAATTGTATTTCAGCAGTAAAAAGAAAGGAAGAAAAATCACACGTATCAGTATATGCATGAATGTGTCTGTATAAATACCCGTGTATGTGAACACAGTCCTGTACCTTTAAAGGCAGCTTGTTCCCTTGTTCAGAAGTCATTGCAGCTCTCTTACAGGTTGTACATTCAGCTGCTTTTTTTGAGAAGCCAAGTCTTAAAAGTCCTCTAAATAATCCTGGCAGAAGATGAGTATGTGTCTTGTCAGAACTTACTTCTGTGTTTTGAGACGTGGCTCATCTCAGTATCGCTCCTCTCCAGCAAGACAGGGGAAGCCAAGGTGTTCTCGTCAGATGACTCTGCATTAACAGGTGAAGGGTTCCTGAGTATGGTTTGTGGTGGGAGGAGTGTGGAATTTACGCATAGCTTCCGCTTTCCCAGTGACTTTACGCTACGTTGAAGGGCTCTGATCACATATGACTTGAATGAATGTAACATTACACATATTTGAGGTTTGGAGTGACACAGCCAACTAACCATTCATACAGACAATTTCAGTGGCTAGGACGCAGCAGTGTTATTTCACATAGCTCAGCAGCCTCATAAGGTTTGCATATGATGTGAGTGATCACAGTAAGCCATCCTCAATTATTTCCATGCAATTTGTGGTTCTCGAATGTGCCAGGTCTCTCTGGGATACAGGAATCTGATCCTAAGCAAGAGCGGACACCACAGGATATCAAGATACCCTCCTTTCAGCATGTAGCTTATCCTCCCTCCCCTGAAA
The DNA here is from genome assembly GCF_009834535.1 of Camelus ferus. Taxonomy (NCBI): domain Eukaryota; kingdom Metazoa; phylum Chordata; class Mammalia; order Artiodactyla; family Camelidae; genus Camelus; species Camelus ferus. Next base: position 778 of record NW_022589157.1, on the reverse strand, counting down.
TTCCAAAAGCCCAAGTCTTAGATTTGGCTCCTGTAACCGCTGAGTTTATAAGCATCAGAATCAGCCACTGTGTGCGTCAATTTGTCAAATTTCAAATCCATGAAATATGAAAATGAATAGTACTTATCTCAAAAAAAATCCCATAATAAGCATCATAACTTTGACAAAGCTTTTAACTCTTTGGAGGAAAGGATAGCTCTATTTTCATTCTTATGTATTACTTCTCACTATTGTTATCTTAATTGTATTCAAGTAAATAAATTGATAAGCCCAGATTTTTCAGTCTTCTGATTATTAACACAGCAGGGGGTTTGATAAACACTCATTGAGTTTCCAGAATACCAGGTGTCACGTGGATAAAGTGAACTTTCTTCATGTTTGAACTGTTCTAGGTACTCAAGGTGGATGGGAACTATTTCAAACAGTTAATAAATGGATTATTCTTTTCTTTAACTTAGAGTAGCTGGAAAAGGGGTGATAGGAATGATGGAGTGAGGAAGAATCTCACATGTGTTCACTTTCCATTTATAAAAGAACTCAAAATGAAAATGGTACTACCTGTATTTTGCTTACAAGGTTCAGCAGTACTTTTAGCTGGTTCTTTTATTGAAAAGGATTCCTCTTGTAGGAGCAGTCATGGCAAGTGATGCTAAGCTTGTAGGAATATCTTTCTACATATCCTGAAATTGATGACTAAGGCTGACAGCCCAGGACAATTGGACATGAACTAGTTCATAGCCTAAAGAGGGACCCAAATGAGGGCAGGTGCCTCCTGCAA
>NW_022589156.1:0-5726 GCF_009834535.1 Camelus ferus | reverse complement strand
GGAAAAGAAACTTTGTTTTCCCAACAAGCTAGGTGAAGGACAGCTTACACACATTATCTCTCAGAACTGAGCAGTGGAGAGAGTTCGTTTATCTAGCAAAGGGAACCGTTTGCAGGAGAAACTTTTACTATGGTGTGGTTTCTCAGTCTGTTTCCTAGTGGTTTGAAGTTCCTGCAGTTTTCACTGTAAAACCGAGTTGAACCTCGTACCTCCCCATATATATGTTGGAGTGGAGTTTGCAAGTGAAAAGAAACTTTGTGTCCCAACAAGCTAGGTGAAGCACGGCTTTCACACACACTATCTCTCAGAACTGATCATGTGGAGAGACGTTCGTTCATCTAGCACATAGGGAAAGGGTTGCAGGATAAACTTTTACTCTGTTTCTCAGTCTGCTTCCTAGTCCGGTTTGAAGTCCTGCAGTTTTCACTGTAAAAGCGGAGTTGGATTGTTACCTCCCCATATATATGAGGGAGTGGAGTTTGCAATTGAAAAGAAACTTTGTTGTTCCCAACAAGCTATGTGAAAACGGCTTTCACACACACTCTTCAGAACTAAGCTTGAGGAGATGATTTACTTTCATCTAGCACAAAGGGAAAGGGTTGAAGGAGAAACTTTTTCTCTGGTTTCACAGTCTGTTCTTGCGGCAGTTTGACGTTCCTGCAGTTTTCACTGTAAAACCGAGTTAGAAGCTAGTACCTCCCCGGATATATTTATGGATTGGAGTTTGCAAGTGAAAAGAAACTTTGTGTTCCCAACAAACCTAGTTGAAGGACGGCGTTAATTTAAACACACTTATCTCTCAGAACTGAGCATGTGGATAGACGTTCGTTCATCTAGCACAAAGGAACTTGTTGCAGAGAAACTTTTACTTTTTTTCTCAGTCTGTTTCCTACTGCCGTTTTTGAAGTTCCTGCTGTTTCACTGTAAAACCGACTTGGAGCTAGTACCTCCCCATAATATGTAGGGAGTGGATTTTGCAAGTGAAAAGAATCTTGTGTCCCAACAAGCGAGGTGAAGGACGGCTTTCACACTCAATTATCTCTCAGAAATGAGCATGTGGAGAGACATTCGTTCATCTAGCACAAAGGGAAGGGGTTTCCAGGGAAATATTTACTCTGTTTCTAGTCTGTTTCCTACTGCGGTTTGAAGTTACTGCAGTTTTCACTGTAAAACCGACTTGGAGTCGTACCTCCCCATATATATGTATGGAGTGGTGTTTGCAAGTGAAAAGAATCTTGTGTCCCAACAGCTATGTGAAGCACGGCTTTCACACACACTTATCTCTCAGAACTGATCATGTGGAGAACGTTCGTTCATCTAGCACAAAGGGAACGGGTTGCAGGATAAACTATTACTCTGGTTTCTCAGTCTGTTTCCTAGTGCCGGTTTGAAGTTCTGCATTTTCACTGTAAAAGCGTGTTGGATTGTACCTCCCCATATATATGTAGGGAGTGGAGTTTGCAAGTGAAAAGAAACTTTGTGTCCCAAAGTTAGGTGAAAACGGCTTTACACACACTTATCTCTCAGAACTAAGCATGAGGAGAGATTTCTTTCATCTAGCACAAAGGGAAACGGGTTTGCAGGAGAAACTATTTCTCTGGTTTCACAGTCTGTTTCCTAGGCCGGTTTGAAGTTCCTGCATTTTCACTGTAAAAACCGTGTTGGAGCTCGTACCTCCCCTATATAATGTAATGGAGTGGGTTTGCAAGTGAAACGAAACTTTGTGTCCCAAACAAGCTAGGTGAGGACGGCTTCATACACACTTATATCTCAGTACGAGCATGTGGAGAGACGTCGTTCATCTAGCACAAAGGGCACGATTGCAGGAGAAACTATTTCTCCGGTATCTCAGTCTGTTTGCTACTGGTTTGGAAGTTCCTGCAGTTTTATGTAAAACCGAATTTTAGCTTGTACTTCCCATATATACGTATGGAGTGGAATTTGCAGTGAAAGAAACTTTGTGTGTTTCCCAACATCTAGGTGAAGGGCGGCTTTCACACACACTTATCTCTCAGAACTGAGCATGAGGAGAGACGTTCGTCATCCAGCACAATGGGAAAGGGTTGCAGGAGAACTTTTACTCTGGTTCTCAGTCTGTTCCTAGTGCCGGTTGAAGTTACTGCAGTTTCACTGTAAAAACCGAGTTGGAGCTCGTACCTCCCATATATATCGATGGAGTGGTGTGTTGCTACTGAAAGAAACTTTGTGTTCCCAACAAGCTAGTTGAAGGAAGGCTTTCACACATTTATCTCTCAGAATGAGCATCTGGAGGACGTTCGTTCATCTAGCACAAAGGGAACAGGTTGCAGGAAAAACTTTTATTCTGGCTTCTCAGCTGTTTCTTCTGCCGGTTTGAAGTTCCTGCCGTTTTCATGTAAAACCGAGTTGGAGCTAGTACCTCCCATATACATGTATGGAGTGGAGGTTGCAAGTGTAAAGAAACTTTGTGTTCCCAATAATCTGGTTGAAGGGCGGCTTTCACACACACTTATCTCTCAGAATGAGCATGCGGAGAGACGTTCGTCATCTAGCACAAATGGAATGGGTTGAAGGAGAAACTTTTACTCTGGTTTCTCAGTCTGTTTCCTATTGCCGGTTTGAAGTTACTGCAATTTCACTGTAAATCCGAGTTGGAGCTCATACCTCCCATATATATGTATGGAATGAGTTTGCAAGTGAAAAGAAACTTTGTGTTCCCAACAGCGAGTGTGAAAGACGGCTTTCACACACACTTATCTCTCAGAAATGAGCATGTGAGAGACTTTCGTTCACTAGCACAAAGGGAACGGATTGCAGGAGAAAATTTTACTCTAGTTTCTCAGTATGGTTTTTCATAGTGCCGGTTTGAATTTCCTACAGTTTCACTTTAAAAACGAGTTGGAGCTCGTACTCCCCATTATAGTATGGAGTGGAGTTTGCAAGTGAAAAGAAACTTTGTTTTCCCAACAAGCTAGGTGAAGGACAGCTTACACACTTATCTCTCAGAACTGAGCATGTGGAGAGAAGTTCGTTTATCTAGCACAAAGGAACCTTTGCAGGAGAAACTTTTACTATGGTTCTCAGTCTGTTTCCTAGTGCCTGTTTGAAGTTCCTGCAGTTTTCATGTAAAACCGAGGTTGAACCTCGTACCTCCCCATATATATGTATGGAGTGGAGTTGCAAGTGAAAAGAAAACTTTGTGTCCCAACAAGCTAGGTGAAGCACGGCTTTTCACACACACTTATCTCTCAGAACTGATCAGTGGAGAGACGTTCGTTCATCTAGCACATAGGGAAAGGGTGCAGGATAACTTTTACTCTGGTTTCTCAGTCTGCTTCCTAGTCCGGTTTGAAGTTCCTGCAGTTTTCACTGTAAAAGCGAGTTGGATCTTGTACCTCCCCATATAATGTAGGGAGTGGAGTTTTGCAATTGAAAAGAAACTTTGTGTTCCCAACAAGCTATGTGAAAACGGCTTTCACACACATTATCTCTCAGAAAAAGCTGAGGAGTTGATTTACTTTCATCTAGCACAAAGGGAAAGGGTTGAAGGAGAAACTTTTCTCTGGTTTCACAGTCTGTTTCCTTGTGCCAGTTTGACGTTCCTGCAGTTTCACTGTAAACCGAGTTAGAGCTAGTACCTCCCCGTATATTTATGGATTGGAGTTTGCAAGTGAAAAGAAACTTTGTTCCCAACAACCTAGTTGAAGGACGGCTTTAAAACCACACTTATCTCCAGAACTGAGCATGTGGATAGACGTTCGTTCATCTGCACAAATGGAAACTGTTGCAGGAGAAACTTTTACTTTTTTTTTCTCAGTCTGTTTCTACTGCCGTTTTGAAGTTCCTGCGTTTTCACTGAAAACCGACTTGGAGCTAGTACATCCCCATATATATGTAGGGAGTGGATTTGCAAGTGAAAAGAATCTTTGTGTTCCCAACAAGCTAGATGAAGGACGGCTTCACACACACTTAACTCTCAGAACTGAGCATGCGGAGAGACGTTCGTTCATCTAGCACAAAGGGAACGGGTTTGCAGGAGAAACTTTTACTCTGGTTTCTCAGTCTGTTTCCTAGTGCCGGTTTGACGTTCAGCAGTTTTCACTGTAAAACCGAGTTGGAGCTAGTACCTCCCCAAGATATCTATGGAGTGGAGTTTGCAAATGAAAAAAACTTTGTATTCCAACAAGCTAGGTGAAGGACGGCTTCACACACACTTATCTCTCAGAAAATGAGCATGTGGAGAGAAGTTCGTTCATCTAGCACAAAGGAACGTGTTTCAGGAGAAACTTTTACTGTGGCTTCTCAGTCTGTTTCCTAGAGCAGTTTGAAGTTCCTGCAGTTTTCACTGTAAACCGAGTGGGATCTCGTACCTCCCATATATATATGGAGTGGAGTTTGAAAGTGAAAGGAAACTTTGTTTTCCCAACAAGCTAGTTGAAGGGCGGCTTTCACACACAGTTTTCTCTCAGAACTGAGCATGCGGAGAGACGTTTGTTCATCTAGCACAAAGGGAACGGGTTTCAGGAGAAAATTTTACTCTGGTTTCTCAGTCTTTTGCCAAGTGCCGGTTTGAAGTTACTGCAGTTTTCACTGTAAAACCGAGTTGGAGCTCGAATCTCCCCATATATATGTATGGAGGGGAGTTTGCAATTGAAAAGAAACTCTGTGTTCCCAACAATCGAGGTGAAGTACGGCTTTCACACACAATTATCTCTCAGAACTGAGCATGTGGAGAGACATTCGTTCATCTAGCACAAAGGGAAGGGGTTCTAGGGGAAATATTTACTCTGTTTTCTCAGTCTGTTTCCTACTGCCGGTTTGAAGTTACTGCAGTTTTCACTGTAAAACCGAGTTGGAGCTCGTACCTCCCCATATATATGTATGGAGTGGAGTTTGCAAGTGAAAAGAAACTTTGTGTCCCAACAAGCTAGGTGAAGCACGGCTTTCACACACACTTATCTCTCAGAACTGATGTGGAGAGACGTGTCGTTCATCTAGCACATAGGGAAAGGGTGCAGGATAAACTTTTACTCTGGTTTCTCAGTCTGCTTCCTAGTCCGGTTTGAAGTTCCTGCAGTTTTCACTGTAAAAGCGAGTTGGATCTTGTAGCTCCCCATATATATGTAGGGAGTGGAGTTTGCAATTGAAAAGAAACTTGTGTTCCCAAAAGCTATGTGAAAACGGCTTTCACACACCTTATCTCTCAGAACTAAGCTTGAGGAGTGATTTACTTTCATCTAGCACAAAGGGAAAGGGTTGAAGGAGAAACTTTTTCTCTGGTTTCACAGTCTGTTTCCTTGTGCCAGTTTGACGTTCCTGCAGTTTTCACTGTAAAACCGAGTTAGAGCTAGTACCTCCCCGTATATATTTATGGATTGGGGTTTGCAAGTGAAAAGAAACTTTGTGTTCCCAACAACCTAGTTGAAGGACGGCTTTAAAACACACTTATCTCTCAGAACTGAGCATGTGGATAGACGTTCGTTCATCTAGCACAAATGGAACTTGTTGCAGGAGAAACTTTTACATTTTTTCTCAGTCTGTTTCCTACTGCCGTTTTGAAGTTCCTGCTGTTTTCACTGTAAAACCGACTTGGAGCTAGTACCTCCCCATATATGTAGGGAGTGGATTTTGCAAGTGAAAAGAATCTTTGTGTTCCCAACAAGCTAGATGAAGTACGGCTTTCACACAACTTATCTCTCAGAACTGAGCATGCGGAGTGACGTTCGTTCATCTAGCACAAAGGGAAC
>NW_022589155.1:0-5739 GCF_009834535.1 Camelus ferus | reverse complement strand
GTTCCGTGATTCTGATGTGGGGAGGTTCGTCTTCTGTCTGCAGCACCCGGGATCTCCTAGGAGCCTTTCGAGTGTCTACCCAGAGTCCCACCCAGTGCGGGCTGCCGGGGAATGACGGGGGTTGGTCTGGAAAGCAGTAGCATCTAGTGCCTCCCCATGGACAAGGGAGGTAATTAGCGGACTTCCCCCTGCCAGGGAACACTGTGACACCAGGAAGCTGCGTGGAGTTTCGGCCCTAAACTTCACCCACGCAGTCACACGTGTTCCGGAATTCTGAGTGTGGGTAGTTCCGTCTTCTGTCTGCAGCACCCGGGATCTCTAGGATCCCTTCGAGTGGCTTCACCCAATCCGTCCCAGTGCGGGCCGAGGAAAGGAGGGGTTGGGCTTGGAACGCAGGTAGCATCTAGTTGCCTCCCCATGGACAGGGAGGTAATTAGCGGTCTTCCCCCTACCAGGGAACACCTGTGGACACCAGAGCTGTGTGGAGTGCGGCCCTAACCTCACCCACACAGTCACCCGTTTCCGGAATTCTGAGTGTGGGGAGGTTCCGTCTTATGTCTGCAGGACCCGGGTTCTCCTAGGAGCCCTTCGAGTGTCTTCCCCAAGTCCCTCCCTGTGCGGGCTCCTGGGAAAGGTGGGGGATTGCTGGAAAAGCAGGTAGCATCTAGTGCCTCCCCATGGACAGGGGAGGTAATTAGCGGACTTCTCCCTGCCAGGGAACACCTGTGACAGCAGGCATCTGCGTGGAGGGCGGCCCGAACCTCCCCACACAGTCAGCCCGTGTCCGGAATTCTGATTGTGGGGAGGTTCCGTCTGCTGTCTGCAGCCCGGTTTCTCCTAGGAGCCTTTCGAGTGTCTTCCCCCCAGTCCCTCCCTGTGCGGGCTACCGGGAAGGACGGGGGTTGGGCTGGAAAGCAGGTAGTATCTTGTGCCACCCCATGGACTCAGGGAGGTAATAGCGACTTCCCCCTGCCAGGGAACACCTGTGACACCAGGAAGCTGCGTGGAGGGCGGCCCCGAACCTCCCCCACACAGTCAGCCGTGTTCCGGAATTCTGAGTTTGGGTGGTTCCGTCTTCTGTCGCAGCACCCGGGATCTCCTGAGCCCTTCGAGTGTCTTCCCCGAATCCCCCACTGCGGGCTGCCAGGGAAAGGCGGGGGTTTGGCTGGAAACTCAGGTAGCATCAGTGCCTCCCCATGGACAGGGAGGTAATTAGCGGTCTTCCCCTACAAGGGAACACCGTGACACAGAAGCTGTGTGGAGGGCGGCCCTAAACCTCACCCACACAGTCACCCTTGTTCCGTTCCGAATTCGAGTGTGGGGAGGTTCCGTCTTATGGTCCTGCAGCACCCGGGTTCCTAGGAGAATTCGAGTGTCTCCCCCAAGTCCCTCCCTTTGCAGGCTGCTGGGGAACGGGGGTTGGGCTGAACCGCAGGTAGCATCTAGTGCATCCACATGGACAGGGGAGGTAATTAGCGGACTTCCCCATGCCAGGGAACACCTGTGACACCAGGCAGCTGCGTGGAGGCGGCCCCGACCTCCCAACACAGTCAGCCGTGTTCCGGGATTCTGAGTGGGGAGGTTCCGTCTTCTGTCTGCAGCACCCGGGATCTCCTAGCAGCCCTTCGAGAGTCTTCCCCGAGTCCCTCCCAGTGCGGGCAGCCGGGAAACGCGGGGGTTGGGCTGGAAACGCAGGTAGCATCTAGTGCATCCACATGGACAGGAGGGATTTAGCGGTCTTCCCCCTATCAGGAACACCTGTGACACCAGGAAGCTGTGTGGAGTGCGGCCCTAAACCTCACCCACACAGTCACCCGTGTTCCGGAAATCTGAGTGTGGGGAGGTTCCGTCTTCTGTCTGCAGCACCCGGGTTCTCCTAGGAGCCTTTCGAGTGTCTTCCCCCAGTCCCTCCCTGTGCGGGCTGCAGGGGAAAAGGCGGGGGTTGGTCTGGAAAACCAGGTAGCATCTTAGTGCCTCCCCATGGACAAGGGAGGTAATTAGCGGACTTCCCCCTGCGAGGGAACACCTGTGACACCAGGAAGTTGCGTGAGTGCCGCCCTAAACCTCACCCCACTGTCACACATGTTCCGGAATTCTGAGTGTGGGGAGTTCCGTCTTCTGTCTGCAGCACCCGGGTTCTCCTAGGAGCCTTTCGAGTGTCTTCCCCCCCAGTCCCTCCTGTGGCGTGGCTGCTGGAAAGGCGGGGGTTGGGCTGGCAAAAGCAGGTAGCATCTTGTGCCTCCCCATGGACAAGGGAGGTAATTAGCGCTTCCCTTGCCAGGAACACCTGTGACACCAGGCAGCTGCGTGGAGGGCGGCCCCGAACCTCCCCCACAGTTAGCCGTGTTCCGGGATTCTGAGGTGGGGAGGTTCCGTCTTCTGTCTGCAGCACCCGGGATCTCTAGCAGCCCTTCGAGAGTCTTCCCTGAGTCCTCCCAGTGCGGGCAGCCGGGAACGCGGGGGTTGGGCTGGAAACGCAGGTAGCATCTAGTGCATCCACATGGACAGGGGAGGTAATTAGCGGTCTTCCCCTACCAGGGAACACCTGTGACACCAGGAAGCGTGTGGAGTGCGGCCTTAAACCTCACCCACACAGTCACCCGTGTTTCCGGAATTCTGAGTGTGGGGAGGTTCCGTCTTCTGTCTGCAGGACCCGGGTTCTTCTAGGAGCCATTCGAGTGTCTTCCCAAGTCCCTTCCTTTGCGGATGCTGGGGAAAGGCGGGGGATGGGCTGGAATATCACTAGCATCTAGTGCCTCCCCATGGACAGGGGAGGTAATTAAGCGGACTTCCCCCTGCCAGGGAACACCTGTGACACCAGGCAGCTGCGTGGAGGGCGGCCCCGAACCTCCCCCACACGTCACCCGTGTTTCCGGAATTCTGAGTGTGGGGAGGTTCCGTCTGCTGTCTGCAGCACCCGGTTCTCTAGAGCCTTTCGAGTGTCTTCCCCCAGTCCTCCCTGTGGGGCTGCTGGGGAAAGGCGGGGTTGGGCTGGAAAAGCAGGTAGCATCTTGTGCCTCCCCATGGACAAGGGGGTAATTAGCGGACTTCCCCCTGCCAGGGAACCACCTTGACACCAGGAAGCTGCGTGGAGTGCGGCCCTAAACCTCACCCACACCTCACACGTTGTTCCGGAATTCTGAGTGTGGGGAGGTTCCGTCTTCTGTCTGCAGCACCCGGGTTCTCCTAGGAGCCTTTCGAGTGTCTTCCCCCAGTCCCTCCCTGTGCGGGCTGCTGGGGAAGGCGGGGTTGGGCTGGAAAGCAGGTAGCATCTTGTGCCTCCCCATGGACAAGGGAGGTAATTAGCGGAATTCCCCATGCCAGGGAACACCTGTGACACCAGGCAACTGCGTGGAGGGCGGCCCCGAACCTCCCCCACCAGTCAGCCGTGTTCCGAATTCTGAGTGTGGGGAGGTTCCGTCTTCTGTCTGCAGCACCCGGGATCTCCTAGGAGGCCTTCGAGTGTCTTCCCCCAGTCCGTCCCAGTGCGGGCTGCCTAGGAATGGAGGGGGTTGGTCTGGAACGCAGGTAGCATCTAGTGCCTCCCATGGACAGGGAGGTAATTAGCGGACTTCTCCCTGCCAGGGAACACCTGTGACACAGGCAGCTGCGTGGAGGGCGGCCCCGAACCTCCCCCACACAGTCAGCCGTGTTCCGAATTCTGAGTGTGGGGAGGTTCCGTCTTCTGTCTGCAGCACCCGGGATCTCCTAGGAGCCCTTCGAGTGTCTTCCCCGAATCCCTCCCACTGCGGGCTGCCGGGGAAAGGCGGGGGTTGGGCTGGAAAGGCAGGTAGCATCTATTGCCTCCCCATGGACAGGGGAGGTAATTCGGTCTTCCCCCTACCAGGGAACACACTGTGACACCAGGAAGCTGTGTGGAGGGCGGCCCTAAACCTCACCCACACAGTCACACTTGTTCCGGAATTCTGAGTGTGGGGAGGTTCCGTCTTATGTCTGCAGCACCCGGTTCTCCAAGGAGCCCTTCGAGTGTCTCTCTCTCCAAGTCCCTCCCTTTGCAGGCTGCTGGGGAAAGGCGGGGCTTGGGCTGGAAAGCAGGTAGCATCTAGTGCCTCCCCATGGACAAAGGTAATTAGCGGTCTTCCCCTACCAGGGAACACCTGTGACACCAGGAAGTTGTGTGGAGGGCGGCCCTAAACCCACCCACACAGTCACCCTTGTTCCGGAATTCTGAGTGTGGGGAGGTTCCGTCTTATATGTCTGCAGCACCCGGGTTCTCCTAGGAGCCCTTCGAGTGTCTTCCCCAAGTCCCTCCCTGTGCAGGCGCTGGGAAAGGCGGGGATTGGGCTGGAAAAGCAGGTAGCATCTAGTGCCTCCCCATGGACAGGTGGAGGTAATTAGCGACTTCCCCCTGCCAGGGAACACCTGTGACACCAGGCAGCTGCGTGGAGGGCGGCCCCGAACCTCCCCAAACAGTCAGCCGTGTTCCGGAATTCTGAGTGTGGGGAGGTTCCGTCTTCTGTCTGCAGCACCCGGGATCTCCTAGGAGCCCTTCGAGTGTCTCCCCCAGTCCGTCCCAGTGCGGGCTGCCGAGAAAGGAGGGGGTTGGTCTGGAAACGCAAGGTAGAATCTAGTGCCTCCCCATGGACAGGGGATGTAATTAGCGGACTTCTCCCTGCCAGGGAACACCTGTGACCAGAAGCTCGTGGTGTGCGGCCCTAAACCTCACCACACAGTCACACGTGTTCCGGAATTCTGAGTGTGGGGAGGGTTCCGTCTCTGTCTGCAGCACCCGGGTTCTCCTAGGAGCCTTTCGAGTGTCTTCCCCCAGTCCCTCCCTTTGCGGGCTGCTGGGGAAGGGCGGGGGTTGGGCTGGAAAAGCAGGTACCATCTTGTGCCTCCCCATGGACAAGGGAGGTAATTAGCGGACTTCCCCATGCCAGGGAACACCTGTGACACAGGCAGCAGCGTGGAGGGCGGCCCCGAACCTCCCCCACACAGTCAGCCGTGTTCCTGAATTCTGAGTGTGGGGAGGTTCCGTCTTCTGTCTGCAGCACCCGGGATCTCCTAGGAGCCCTTCGAGTGTCTTCCCCGAATCCCTCCCACTGCGGGCTGCCGGGAAGGCGGGGGTTGGGCTGGAACTCAGGTAGCATTTAGTGCCTCCCCATGGACAGGGGATGTAATTAGCGGTCTTCCCCCTACCATTGAACACCTGTGACACCAGGAAGCTGTGTGGAGGGCGGCCCAAATCCTCACCCACACAGTCACCCGTGTTCCGGAATTCTAAGTGTGGGGAGGTTCTGTCTTATGTCTGCAGGACCCGGGATCTCCTAGGAGCCCTTCGAGTGTCTTCCCCAAGTCCTTCCCTGTGCGGGCTGCTGGGGAAAGGCGGGGGATGGGCTGGAAAAGCAGGTAACATCTAGTGCCTCCCCATGGCAAGAGAGGTAATTAGCGGACTTCCCCCTGCCAGGAACACCTGTGACACCAGGCAGCTGCGTGGAGTGCGGCCCCGAACCTCCCCCACACAGTCAGCCGTGTTCCGGGATTCTGAGTGTGGGGAGGTTCCGTCTTCTGTCTGCAGCACCGGGATCTCCTAGGAGCCCTTCGAGATCTTCACCGAGTCCCTCCCAGTCGGGCAGCCAGGGAAAGCGGGGGTTGGGCTGGAAACGCAGGTAGCATCTAGTGCATCCACATGGACAGGGGAGGTAATTAGCGGAATTCCCCTGCCAGGGAACACCTGTGACAACAGGCAGGTGCGTGGAGGGCGGCCCCGAACCTCCC
>NW_022589154.1:0-5743 GCF_009834535.1 Camelus ferus | reverse complement strand
AGAATTGTCAGTGAGCTCTATTCAACTGTCTTAATGGAAAGTAAATTCTGATCTATCAAATGTCTAAATATAAAGGAAATGAACACGGATATTTTCAGTCTCATCGGATCTGGGTCATATTTAGCATTAAATTAAATTCTAGTATTAAAGCTACTTTAAGCCTATTAGTTTAATGAATACAGATGTGTTTAGCATCACATATGCATTAACTATAAATCTTTATTGTAGCTATACTTCCTGAAATACAATAAGTTCATATTTTATCTGCTTCAAATTATGTCAACAAGGAAAAAGTTAACTTGGCATGGTAATATTGTCATAAGGAATGAAATAGAGATAAATCAGATACAATCTTTTAGGTAAACCCTTTGGAAATAATTATGTTTTATCTATGTCTCTCTAAAATAGTTTCTTCAAATTTTTGTTAACTTGAGACTTAGGGTTATGCTAAATTAAGTTAAATGATGAGAATTCATTGAAGCTCTCCGTCGTTTTTAAATAAGATCAAACACTGTAAAATAGATCGTTAGAGACGTTGAAATTTAACTATTTTTGTATTTTTCTGAATGAAAAGCTAAAGCTGTTTAGGTTTATTGGACACATGCTTTGCAATGCATTGAGGAAATAAATTTTAATGTGAGAAGGTGTACTTTTTGAAGGCTATGGAATGTGCATATAAGTTTTCCAATTACAAAATGCTAGTATGACAAACAGTTCACAATAGCTTGCTACTTGGTTTTTCCTGCAGATTAAGGGCTTTGAAGGTTAAAAATGACAATGTATATGCATTTCAAGCTGCTAGATAAAATAAGTAAAACATTTCACTGTGTAAAGAAAGTAGGATACATCCCCAATATTCATTACAGCATTACTTACAATAGCCAAGACATAGAAGCAACCTAAATGCCCATGCACAGATAAATGAATAAAGAATTTGCTATATGTAACTCATACGTGTTCACACACACATGCACACACACCCCCACACACACAGTACACATATATAATGGAATAGTAACCATTCATAAAAAGAGAAAACCATAATGCCATTTGTAGCAACATGGATGGACTTAGAGATCATCATACTAAGTGCAGTAAGTCAGACAGAGAAAGGCAAATATCATATGATGCTATCACCTATGTGTGGACTCTAAAAAAGTTACAAACAAATTTACCTACAAAACAGAATTAGACTCACAGACATAGAAAACAAACATGGTTTCCAAAGGGGGAAAGGGAGGTAGAGGAATACATTTGGAGTTTGGGAATAAAAAGATACCCACTGTTATATACAAAATAGATAAACAACCAGGACCTACCATATGGCACAGAGAACAATATTCAGTATCTTGCAATATCCTATAATTGAAAAGAATCTGGATAGGAATATTTATACTTGTATGTGTATATCTATGTATGTCTGTATTTATAGCTTTGCTGTAGGTATAAAGAATGAAGATTTTTCTGCTAAGGGAAAATAAATTTTGTCCTACAGCTGATTGGTTCTGGGCAGGAAATAAAGTAAGGGACAAACAATGTGGATAGGGAGATTTGTGGAAATTTTCTGTAAAGGGAAGCCTGAGAAATTGTGTGTGTATTCAAGTCTGGCTAAGATTAGATTAACTTTAATTAAGTAAATAATTTTGTTATCAAAATGAGCTCTCACAAGACTGGAGTTTGCTTTTCTTTGTTAACAGCACGAAGTTTTCTTAGAATATTGTCTTGTTTTACTTCAAATTCTAAATGAAGTGGTTTTGACCTCTAGATAAAACTGGGGTCATTTCAAAGGGCAACTGAAGCATGTCAGAGAGAAATATTAAACTAGTTAGGACTATTTGGTATATTAACTTACTTACTTAAGGGCAAGGGCCATTAATATAGATGTCCTAGAAATTATATGAAGTTCTTAAAATTTAAGAATGTCCTAGTATATTGTTATCAATCATAATTCTAGATACTATCTTGAAATGTTACCTGTCACAGCAACTTGGCTATGCTTTTCTTATCAGTTAATTATAATCAGATCTTAAATCATGACATCTTAAGACTTTTGTCTTTTATAGAATGTTATTGTTTCTCTCCGATTTTTGTCAAAAATGCTTCATCTTCAAGAAGATTAATAAAAAGAACTTATTGATGGGTATCTATTTCTGACAGCTTTCAGGTAATGTCACAGAACTGGGTAAGATATTAAAGAATTCTCATAGAAACCCTTATGGTCCCATAAAATTGTTTACCAATTGTTTGCCTCTCCTTCAAAATGAAGGTAAAATTCCCCAGTGAAACTGTCACAGTGTATACCTCGTGACATGTATGCCTGCTTGATTTCAGTCCACTGTCTGAGGGACCTGTACAATATTTGTGAAAAGATTCATAATTGATAAAATATATAGCCTATAAAATATTTCCCCGTTAACAGACTTCTGAGCTTATTCACTTTGACTGATTAGATTTCCCTCAAGTTGCATAAGTAGGCAGATATAAATATAGTTATAGTTATATACATATAGTTATGTGTATATGTAAACTAGGCCTCTCACTGAGGGCCTAGGATGGCCAGCAACAACCCTGGCATCAACAGACAAATGTTTTCATCATCAATCCTTTCTATCAAAGAATTACAATCAAAAGGGGGAAATGATGGAGAAAAATTTCACATATTGATCTATGAGAAAGTCATCAGGCTTATACATGTTTTAACATAAATTTTAGGCTAACCCAAATAGCCTGCTGTGGCCTTATAGACATACCTTCTACATCAACTTTAGCCATGAAATAAAAAATGCATTATTTAAAAGTCAAAATGGAGTAACTGTGATTCAGGCATTCAAACTGGAGCCAAGTGATTACTACGGATATGGCTTCAGACAAGTTCCTGAATTACTGAGAATTTGAATTTTCTAAACCCTAACAGACTCAAGGACACCACCAAGCAGTCTCAAAGCAATATCTGATATCACTTCTCACTGCAATGTTATGATCTGTTATAGTCTCCAGGTCTCTTCTTGGAAGCTTTCTCTTGGTTTAGGAAGAGTGTATAACAAGAAGCTTAAAGGTGTACCCTCCAGCAGAAAGCTCCAGATAATCTAGACAAAATAATACTAAACAAACAAACAAACAAAAGCTTTAAATTATATCTCAGGAAAAAAAAGGCATATATTTAGTGGCTAATAGCCTCTGTTATGTACATATTAAAACCCCTGGAAAAGATGAAACCCAAATATATAGGCTAATTCAAAAGACTACTTGGCTACCGAACATACATAAAGGGGGTCAAACTACAGAATTTATTTTTCTGGTTGCCATTCAGAATGGAAGGACTATTGGGGGAATACTATAGGGTGCATTTTGATCATTATCCTCACTGTACTATGTCTACTAATTTTCAAAAGCTTGATCAGGTGCTGTGGCAAAGCAATCAAGGAAAGAATTAACATTTTCGTAGTATAAAAGGTTGATGCTAAGCCTGAGACTCAAGAAATCTTTAAAATGAAAGTCAGTGACTCTCTCTCTCCTCTAATCTTGAGAAAATGACTTTGTCCCCATTTAGGAGGAAGTAGCCAGGGGAGTCAGTACACCATTCCTCTCATCCTCTCAGGGTGGGTGATAGTAATAAGTAAATATAAATAAATAAATAAATATATACATAAATAAGGAATTAAAGTTGAGAAATATTTTGTGGGGTCTTCCTGGGGACAGACCCCATCTTGTCCCCTGACTCTTGGTTGTAAAAAGATGCTTCAGCCTCCTAGGCTGTCCCTGAGGTCCAAGGAGAAGAGAAGGGAGAACTTGCAGAAACAAAAGTGTCAAGCAAGACAGAAAATAATATTTTAGGCATTAAGTAATGTCAAGGTCCTTTAGTTCTTCTTCAAGGGCTAAAGTTAATATCTTGAAATTTAGCTTTCAGTTGCTTTGCAGAAAAACTTCCATCAGGAAGAAATACTTAACTGCATTCTGGCCACCAGCATGTGGACCTCAGATCAGTTGGAGCCAGAAAGTTGATGACTATCGTTCCCAAAGTATCACCCAGTTACCTCATCTCTAACCAATCAGGAAGAGGTCTCTGAGGTGATCACACACCCTGTAATCTTCTCCCTCACCCTGCTTTTAAAAACCCTTCCCTGAAAGTCATCAGGAAGTTTGTATCTTTTGAGCATGAGTTCCCTGGACTTCTTGCTTTGTGCCCTGCAATAAATATTGCGCTTACCTTCACTATAACCTGATGTCAGTGGATTGGCTTTGCTTCGCATTGAGAAAGTGGATTCACATTCAGCTTGGTAACATTATTACCTCTGTGCTGATGTGCTTACATTCCATTGAAAGGAAATAGATCAATTAGTCTAAGAGATTGGTGATGTAAATATACACGAGGTTATATGAGTCACACATGGAAAACAAAAATACAAGAAAACAAAATGTCACATTGTTTGGCAGAGTATCTCCATAATATACTTGTAATCATAAAAACTGTGATTGATGTGGGGCTCAGGTGTTTTTAAATGCAATTTGCCTTTTCCCATATCAATAAATAGTTACTTTAGTGTGTAAATCTGTATTTTGTAATTTCATATCTCTCTTAGGGAGGTGTTCAGAATCAGAAGCCACAAAAACTGGATGCACTTCTGCCAGTGGGCCAAAAGTAACTTCTATGGAAGAATATCAGAAGGAAGGGGATGATTCATGTAGAAGACTGAGATTGCTGACAAAAAAGTAGAGGGGTTAATTTTGGAAGAATGAGAATACTTCAGTCTGAAACAGGAAGAAAGGAGGAGAATACTGGGGAAAAAGAAGAAATTTAATACGTAAGCTGGCAACTAAATCTATTTATGTATTGGGGCAGGAACTTGTGGGGCCTTCCCAGGACAGACCCCTCCCAAGAACATCTGCTGTTGATTCTCTCTGCTATTAGTATCTCATGTAAATTTCCTGAGTTTTTCAGATGCTAAAAACCATCACTAAATGGAAGAAATTAACTACATGATGACCAAGAGCACATGACTCCCAGACCTCCTGGTGTCTAGAGGTTGGTGGGGTTTACTGCGCTGTTACCTCCATATCAACCAATCAGAGAAATGTTTATGAGCTGATCATGTACCCTGAGATGTATCCTGCTCCCTTATTTGGCCTTTAAGCTTTGCTTAAATGCTTCTGACTGTTTGGGTTTTCTTGAGCATGAGCCACAACATTCACTTTGTTCAGGCCTGTAATAAAACTTTCTCTGATCCAAAATCTGAGGTTTCAGTTTGTTTGGCCTCATGGTGCATAGGACATAGGATCTTGCCTACATGGTCATTTAGATAATAAAAAGTTGCAAAAATTGTGGTGCTGGTTTCGATAAAGGGCTCTGGAAGTATCTGAAGTAGAATCCAAAAGAGGAAGTTCTGTGGAGGGTAAATACACAAATGAGAGGATAGAAGAGATTATACAAAAATCCTATTTGAGCACCGATATAACAAAATCACTGTGAAAAACAACATTACTTTCCCAGCCATGATCAATAGCTGACTAGAAGAAATGAAGGGAGAGTGTGGAGGGAGGGAGGAAGAAGGAAAGAAAGAAAACTGAGCACATAGAAAGAAAAGAAAGAGTAAAAGACAGGAAGACAGAAAGAAGAAACAAAAACAAAAACAGAGAGAGAATTGAACATGGGTATAAGAAAGAAAGAAAGAAAGGAAAAGAAAAGGAAGAAAGAAAGAAGAGAAAGAAAGAAGAAAGAAAGAAGAAAAAAGAAAGAAAGAAAGAA
>NW_022589153.1:0-5752 GCF_009834535.1 Camelus ferus | reverse complement strand
CTTCAACTAGCTTGTTGGGAACACAAGTTTCTTTCATTTCCAACTCCACTCCATATATATGGGAAGATACTAGCTCCAACTCGGTTTTACCAGTGAAAACTGCAGGAACCATAATCCGGCGTAGGAAACAGAATGAGAAACCAGTAAAGTTTCTCTCCTGCAAACGTTCCCTTGAGCTAGATGAACGAACGTCTCTCCACATGCTCAGTTCTAGAGATAGTGTGTGAAAGCCGTCCTTTCAACTAGCTTTGGGAACACAAAGTTTCTTTTAATTTAGTAGCCAACTCCACTCCATACATATATATGGGAAGGTAATAGCTCCAACTCGTTTTACACAGTGAAAATTGCAGGAAACTTCAAACCGGCAATAAGAACAGACTGAGAAACCAGAGTAAAAGTTTCTCGCTGCAACCCGGTCCATTTGTGCTAGATGAACGAACGTCTATCCAAATGCTCATTTTTTGAGAGATAAGTGTGTGTGAAAGCCGTCCTTCAACTAGCTTGTTGGGAACACAAAGTTTCTTTTCAGTTTTGCAAACTCCACTCCATACATATATATGGGATTGCTAGCTCCAACTCGGTTTTACTATGAAAACTGCCGGAACGTCAATCCGGCACTAGGAAGCAGACTGAGAAACCAAGGTAAAAGTTTCCCCTGCAACCCTTCACTTTGTGCGTGATGAATGAACGTCTCTCCACATGCTCAGTTCTGAAGAGATAAGTGTGTGTGAAAGCCGTCCTTCAATAGCTTGTTGGAACACAAAGTTTCTTTCAGTTGCAACTCCACTCCATACATATATATGGGAAGGTACTAGCTCCACTCGGTTTTACAGTGAAAACTGCGGAAATACAAACCGGGCACTAGGAAACAGACTGAGAAACCAGAGTAAAAGTTTCTCCTGCAACCCGTTCTCTTTGTGCTAGATGAACGAACATCTATCAACATGCTCAGTTTTGAGAGATATAGTGTGTGTGAAAGCCGTCCTTCAACTAGCTTGTTGGGACACAAAGTTTTTTTCAGTTGCAAACTCCACTCCATACATATATATGGGAGGTACTAGCTCCAACTCGGTTTTACAGTGAAAACTGCAGGAATTACAAACCGGCACTAGGAAACAGACTGGAGAAACCAGAGTAAAAGTTTCTCCTGCAAACCGTTCCCTTTGGTGCTAGATGAAAGAACGTCTCTCCACATGCTCAGTTTTGAGAGAGAAGTGTGTTTGAAAGCCGTCCATTCAACTAGCTTGTTGGGAACACAAAGTTTCTTTCAGTTTCCAACTCCACTCCATACATATATATGGGAAGATACTAGCTCCAACTCGGTTTTACAGTGAAAAACTGCAGGAACATCAATCCGGCAGTAGGAAACAGACTGAGAAACCAGAGTAAAAGTTTCTCCTGCAAACCGTTCCCTTTGAGCTAGATGAACGAACGTCTCTCCACATGCTCAGTTCTGAGAGATAAGTGTGTGTGAAAGCCGTCCTTCAACTAGCTTGTTGGGAACACAAAGTTTCATTTCAGTTGCCAAACTCCAATCCATACATATATATGGGAAGGTACTAGCTCCAACTCGGTTTTACAGAGAAAACTGCAGGAAAAACAAACCGGCACTAGGAAACAGACTGAGAAACCAGAGTAAAAGTTTCCCCTGCAACCCGTTACCTTTGTGATAGATGAAAGAACGTCTATCCACATGCTCAGTTTTGAGAGATAAGTGTGTGTGAAAGCCGTCCTTCAACTAGCTTGTTGGGAACACAAAGTTTCTTTTCAGTTTCCAACTCCACTCCATACATATATATGGGAAGATACTAGCTCCAACTCGGTTTTACAGTGAAAACTGCAGGAACATCAATCCGGCACTAGGAAACAGACTGAGAAACCAGAGTAAAAGTTTCTCCTGCAAACCGTTCCCTTTGTGCGAGATGAACGAACGTCTCTCCACATGCTCAGTTCTGAGAGATAAGTGTGTTTGAAAGCCGCACTTCAACTATCTTGTTGGGAAAACAAAGTTTCTTTTAAGTAGCCAACTCCACTCCATACATATATATGGGAAGGTACTAACTCTAAATTGGTTTTACAGTGAAAACTGCAGGAACTTCAAACCGGCACTAGGAAACACACTGAGAAACCAGAGTAAAAATTTCTCCTGCAAACTTTTCCCTTTGTGCGAGATGAACGAACGTCTCTCCACATGCTCAGTTTTGAGAGAGACGTGTGTGTGAAAGCCGTCCTTCAACTAGCTTGTTGGGAACACAAAGTTTCTTTTCAGTTTCCAACTCCACTCCATACATATATATGGGAAGGTACTAGCTCCAACTCGGTTTTACAGTGAAAACTGCAGGAACTTCAATCCGGCACTAGTAAACAGACTGAGAACCCAGAGTAAAAGTTTCTCCTGCAATCCGTTCCGTTTACGCGAGATGAACGAACGACTCTCCACATGCTCAGTTCTGAGAGATAAGTGTGTGTGAAAGCCGTCCTTCAACTAGCTTGTTGGGAACACAGAGTTTCTTTTAAGTAGCCAACTCCACTCCATACATATATATGGGAAGGTACTAACTCTAACTCGGTTTTACAGTGAAAACTGCAGGAACTTCAAACCGGCACTAGGAAACAGCCTGAGAAACCAGAGTAAAAGTTTCTCCTGCAACCCGTTCCCTTTGTAGTATATGAACGAACGTCTATCCACATGCTCAATTTTGAGAGATAAGTGTGTGTGAAAGCCGTCCTTCAACTAGCTTGTTGGGAACACAAAGTTTCTTTTCAGTTGCAAACACCAATCCATACATATATATGGGATGGTACTAGCTCCAACTCGGTTTTACAGTGAAAACTGCAGGAACTTCAATCCGGCACTAGGAAACAGACTGAGAAACCAGAGTAAAAGTTTCTCCTGCAACCCGTTCCCTTTGTGCTAGATGAACGAACGTCTATCCACATGCTCAGTTTTGAGAGAGAAGTGTGTGTGAAAGCCGTCCTTCAACTAGCTTGCTTGGGAACACAAAGTTTCTTTTCAGTTTCCAACTCCACTCCATACATATATATGGGAAGGTACTAACTCTAACTCGGTTTTACAGTGAAAACTGCAGGAACTTCAAACCGGCACTAGGAAACAGACTGAGAAACCAGAGTAAAAGTTTCTCCTGCAACCCGGTCCATTTGTGCTAGATGAACGAACGTCTATCCACAATCTCATTTTTGAGAGATAAGTGTGTGTGAAAGCCGTCCTTCAACTAGCTTGTTGGGAACACAAAGTTTCTTTTCAGTTGCAAACTCCACTCCATACATATATATGGGATTGTACTAGCTCCAACTCGGTTTTACTATGAAAACTGCCGGAACTTCAATCCGGCACTAGGAAGCAGACTGAGAAACCAAGGTAAAAGTTTCTCCTGCAACCCTTTCACTTTGTGCGAGATGAATGAACGTCTCTCCACATGCTCAGTTCTGAGAGATAAGTGTGTGTGAAAGCCGTCCTTCAACTAGCTTGTTGGGAACACAAAGTTTCTTTTCAGTTGCAAACTCCACTCCATACATATATATGGGAAGGTACTAGCTCCAACTCTGTTTTACAGTGAAAACTGCAGGAAATACAAACCGGCACTAGGAAACAGACTGAGAAACCAGAGTAAAAGTTTCTCCTGCAACCCGTTCTCTTTGTGCTAGATGAACGAACATCTATCAACATGCTCAGTTTTGAGACATAAGTGTGTGTGAAAGCCGTCCTTCAACTAGCTTGTTGGGAACACAAAGTTTTTTTTCAGTTGCAAACTCCACTCCATACATATATATGGGAAGGTACTAGCTCCAACTCGGTTTTACAGTGAAAACTGCAGGAATTACAAACCGGCACTAGGAAACAGACTGAGAAACCAGAGTAAAAGTTTCTCCTGCAAACCGTTCCCTTTGTGCTAGATGAAAGAACGTCTCTCCACATGCTCAGTTTTGAGAGAGAAGTGTGTTTGAAAGCCGTCCTTCAACTAGCTTGTTGGGAACACAAAGTTTCTTTTCAGTTTCCAACTCCACTCCATACATATATATGGGAAGATACTAGCTCCAACTCGGTTTTACAGTGAAAACTGCAGGAACATCAATCCGGCAGTAGGAAACAGACTGAGAAACCAGAGTAAAAGTTTCTCCTGCAAACCGTTCCCTTTGAGCTAGATGAACGAACGTCTCTCCACATGCTCAGTTCTGAGAGATAAGTGTGTGTGAAAGCCGTCCTTCAACTAGCTTGTTGGGAACACAAAGTTTCTTTTCAGTTGCAAACTCCAATCCATACATATATATGGGGAGGTACTAGCTCCAACTCGGTTTTACAGTGAAAACTGCAGGAAATACAAACCGGCACTAGGAAACAGACTGAGAAACCAGAGTAAAAGTTTCTCCTGCAACCCGTTCCCTTTGTGCTAGATGAACGAACGTCTCTCCACATGCTCAGTTCTGAGAGATAAGTGTGTGTGAAAGCCGTCCTTCACCTAGCTTGTTGGGAACACAAAGTTTCTTTTCAGTTGCCAACTCCACTCCATACATATATGGGAAGGTACTAGCTCCAACTCGGTTTTACAGTGAAAACTGCAGGAACATCAAATCCGGCACTAGGAAACAGACTGAGAAACCAGAGTAAAAGTTTCTCCTGCAAACCGTTCCCTTTGTGCGAGATGAACGAACGTCTCTCCACATGCTCAGTTCTGAGAGATAAGTGTGTGTGAAAGCCGTCCTTCAACTAGCTTGTTGGGAACACAAAGTTTCTTTTAAGTAGCCAAACTCCACTCCATACATATATATGGGAAGGTACTAGCTCTAAACTCGGTTTTTACAGTGAAAACTGCAGGAACTCAAACCGGCACTAGGAAACAGCACTGAGAAACCAGAGTAAAGTTTCTCCTGCAAACATTTCCCTTTGTGCTAGATGAACGAACGTCTCTCCACATGCTCAGTTTGAGATGAGAAATGTGTGTGAAACCGTCTTCACCTAGCTGTTGGGAACACAAGTTTCTTTTCAGTTGCCAAACTCCACTTCATCATATATATTGGGAGTACTAGCTCCAACTCGGTTTTACAGTGAAAACTGCAGGAACTTCAAACCGGCACTAGGAAACAGACTGAGAAAACAGAGTAAAAAGTTTCTCCTGCAACCCTTTCCTTTGTGCTAGTAGAACGAACGTCTCTCCACATGCTCAGTTCTGAGAGATAAGTGTGTGTGTAAGCCGTCCTTCAACTATGCTTGTTGGGAACACAAAGTTTCTTTTCAGTTGCAAACTTCACTCCATACATTTATATGGGAAGGTACTAGCTCCAACTCGGTTTTACAGTGAAAACTGCAGGAACTACAAACAGGCACTAGGAAACAGACTGAGAAAGCAGAGTAAAAGTTTCTCCTGCAACCCGTTCCCTTTGTGCTAGATGAACGAACGTCTATCCACATGCTCAGTTTTGAGAGATAAGTGTGTGTGAAAGCCGTCCTTCAACTAGCTTGTTGGGAACACAAAGTTTCTTTTCAGTTTCCAACTCCACTCCATACATATATATGGGAAGATACTAGCTCCAACTCGGTTTTACAGTGAAAACTGCAGAAACATCAATCCGGCAGTAGGAAACAGACTGAGAAACCAGAGTATAAGTTTCTCCTGCAAACCGTTCCCTTTGTGCTAGATGAACGAACGTCTCTCCACATGCTCAGTTCTGAGAGATAAGTGTGTGTGAAAGCCGTCCTTCAACTAGCTTGTTGGGAACACAAAGTTTCATTTCA
>NW_022589152.1:0-5759 GCF_009834535.1 Camelus ferus | reverse complement strand
GAGAGGAAAGCAAATAAAAAACAATGAAAACAATATAAGGGACCTATGGGATAATATAAAACATGCCAATCTACTCATAATAGGGGTTCCAAAAGGGGAAGAAAGAACAAAGGGGATTGAAAACGTATTTGAAGAAATCATGACTGAAAACTTCCCAAACCTAAAGGAATCAGATAGCCAAGTACAGGAGGCTCATTGGGTCCCAAACAGGAAGAACTCAAACAGACCAACACCAAGACATATCATAAGCAAGATGGCCAGAGTCAAGGATAAAGAAATGATCCTAAAGGCAGCAAGAGAAAAACAAAGAGTGAGTTATAAGGGAACCCCCATAAGGCTCTCAGCTGATTTCTCTACACAAACATTACAGGACAGAAGGGAGTAGCAAGATACATTCAAAGTCCTGAATGAAAAAAAGATGCAGCCTAGGATATTCTATCCACCAATGTTATCCTTTAGAATAGAAGGAGAGATTAAGAACGTCACAAACAAGCAAAAACTAAAATAGTTTAGCAACACTAAACCCATGCTAAAAGAAATATTGACAGGACTACTCTAAATAGAAAAGAAGCAGGATGCTACAAAAATGAGAAACTCATAACTGGAAAGGAGAAAACTGCCATGAATAGCAAAAAGAATAAACACAAAATTGTAAGAGAAGATATCTATATCATTAAGAGTGGGAGAGGGAAGTAAGGAAAACCACTATGGAAAACAGTATAGAGATTCTTCAAAAGACTAGGAATAGACTTACCATATGACCCAGGAATTCCACTCCTGGGTATATATCCAGAAGGAACCCTACATCAAAATGACACTTGCACCCCAATGTTCATAGCAGCAGTCTTTACAATAGCCAAGACATGGAAAAAGCCTAAATGTCCATCAACAGATGACTAAATAAAGAAGATGTGATATATTTATAGAATGGAATACTATTCAGCCATAAAACCCGACAACATAACGCCATTTGCAGCAACATGGATGTACCTGGAAAATGTCATTCTAAATTAAGTAAGCCAGAAAGAGAAAGAAAAACACCATATGAGATCGCTCATATGCAGAAACAAAACAAAACAAAACAAAAAACAAAACACACACACACAACAACAACATAAATACAAAACAGAAACAGGCTCGTAAACAGAATACAAACTTGTGGTTGCCAGGGGACAGGGGGTGGGAAGGGACAGACTGGGATTTTAAAATGCAAAATATATAAACAAGATTGTACTGTATAGCACAGGGAAAAATATACAAGATCTTGTGTTAGCTCATAGTGGAAAAAAAATGTAACAATGAATATACATAAGTGCATGTATGACTGAAAAATTGTGCTCTACACTGGAATTTGACACAACATTGTAAAATGACTATAACTCAATAAAAAAAGAAAAAGTTTAAAAAAATCAGTATTTAATGTAGTTGCTACTTCCAGAGTGGAAAGTGAGGGGATGAAACTGAACAAAGCACTTCGTGGGTAACAGTTATGTTGTTTTTTCTTAAACTAGGAGACAGATCATTATTCCTTACAGCTTAAATACAATTTCCACTCTTGTGAATCTACTCAGTATGGAGTAAAATTAACTGAAAATATTTAGGGGGTAGAGCTCAGCAGGAGAGTGCATGCTTAGTATGCACAGGGTCCTGGGTTCAATACCCAGCACTCTATTAAAAAAAAAGTTTAAAAGTATATACATTTTAAATACATTAATACTATTTAAAAATTAAATACACAGAGCCCAAATAGTTTTGAGCACAGGGATATTATCCCCAAGATACCCCTACCTCTGCCCTCTACATTTTGTGTAAATTAATCTGTGTCAAAGAGTAGGACATTTGTGGTGTGACTGTCATTTCCTAAAATGAACTATAATGAGAACAACTACCATGCAAGGACCTTATAAAAATACTACCTTTTCACTTTGCTACTATATTTCTGAGATGCCTTTTTCTGGTTGGAAAAATATACAAAACAATGGAGAAGCCAAAGACAAATTTAGGCAAAAGATATCAATATTCAGCCTTTGGCCCTATACTATTTTTTGGTGAAGAGAGAAGAGTATTTCAAAGAGCACCTTGCGGATTTCTATCTAAGAAGCCATGCTGGGCACACACCCTCAGAATCTGTTAAACAGAATAGATAATTATGCCTAAACATTAGAGCTGCTATGTAAGCTTCTGTCTGTGGAACCAGGCTGATAGGCTCAGGGCTAGAGAAATCTGCTCAGCAGCTCATCGCTGGTGCCCAGAAATGTGGATCTGGCTGTCACATCTGTACAGAGGCCAGATGAACAAGAGAAAATGCCTGGTTCGATGTTGCACCCGTCTGGATGTTGACACCACCAAAAGCAAAGGACTAATCACACAATTCAGAGCAGTGGTGTTGAAATTCAGTGTTCTGGCACCCACGTATTTCCCTTCAGACAGTGCAGCTCGTGTTTTAATTTTGACATAAAGCACAAACTGATTCTTTATCACTTTTTTACCTTCCTAACACTGTAAGGGCTTTTTTTTTTTAATAAAACAATAATAAAATATTGCTCATTTGAGTTTTTGAACATGTATTTCTCCATATATATTAAGAAGTCATTTCTAAACATAGAAAAGTACCAGTTTTACCAGTTTTCCCACTGAAACACTGCGGAAATCAGGGCTGCTCTTGGCCCACATCTGTAGGGCTGAGTGAAGCATTCCTCTAGGGGCCAGAAGTTCAAGGAAGATTCTCCCTCGAGACCTCCTTTCTTTTTCAAACAAAGTCTTCTCTTAAGATATAGGAGTGTTTCCTAAGGGTAATATTCCTGTCAGAGGCTGGGCTGTATTGTCTAAGAAATTTTTTTTTTCCTATTTCACTTAGCTATTATCCTCAGAACAAAAGGGATGTATCATCCAAAGCAGAAAGTGCTCTTCAATTAGTCTTCTTTTACTAAACCAGTCAGAGATTCTGAAAATCATTTTATGTCTGGTCAACTTTTCAGCATGTTAACAAGGAATAAAGGGAAGTTACCTCCAGGTACAGTTATTTTGATTAAAATATACATACAGAAAGCAAGTCACCCCCACGACTGCTGCCAGGAGGAGCATCTGAGTGTAATAGCCCAGCCAAGCAAAGTAGATTCTGACCTTCTCTCCGTAGGATTTTCTGCAGAAAGACAGAAGGTAGTTTCAGAAGACACATAATCACTCTGTAGCTTCATCCTCATATTAACTTCTTTTTTATTTTTCTTTGGTTCCTTTGGAGGGACATAATTAGATTTATTTGCTTTTTAAATGGAGGCACTGGGGATTGAACCCTGGACTTCATGCATGCAAGGCTTGCACTCTACCACTTAGCTGTACCTTCCCTCCATCATATTAACTTCTGATTCTAAATCAAGAGGGATTTAAGTTTAAACCTCTGACTCAATTCACACTTAAAACATATGCGTTTTCATAGCAGACCCCAAATTGTACCGTGAAATAAGTATTTTATGTATCATTGAAGTACTGATCACTGGTTCACCAGCTGAAGAGAGATAAATGAGAACAGAGCAAAGGAGGGGACAAGGCCAACTCTGGAGCAGATGCAGGGGATCATCATCACTTGCTGGAAATACTGGCACATTCAACAAATCCCCCCAAAGATTGGTCTTAACAGGTGTGACAAAAGTGAACATCAGCAACTGGTTCAGTCATCTGCTTCTGCTTTATCTCGGGAACTTCCCTGGAGCAAATGCATCATAAACCACAGATAATAAGAAAATGGCTGATAATGATAACAAATAGGAGTGCAATGTCTCTCTGACAAAATGTTTATAAAACTCATTGTGGGAATGGGAGAGTGCAGGAGGGATGTGACTGAGGAAGGTACTGCCCTGTATTCTTTGTATCTAGCACGTCTTTTGTTACTAGGTTTTAAAAACGCTTCAATGTTTCTCAGTTAATCTGGAGTAGATGGAAGAGGCCGGGTAGGCAAGATTAGAAGAAAGGAGGCAGGGCATGAAGCAGTGCCAGGCTGGTCCTGAAAGGGAGACAGACACAGACAGGCAGACACAGAGGGCTTAGGGATGAGGCGGAACAATGAGGCGGGGGCTTAGGTGTGTCTTGCTGTTGCTGATACTTCCCTCAGCTGGCTCACTCCTGACTTGGCAGTGTTCAGTAAAACCTGTGGATTTCCTTAGCTCTGAGATCTCTCTGAGGCTTCCGGCTCAGTCTGGAGCTGGGCTGAGCTCCGTGGGCTTAGCCTAGGGGGTACTCAGCTCTGAGAATAGCCTGGAGTCCTGGGAAAATTCATGCAGGAACCCCCTTGGGCTGGACCAGCGCTCACAGGGCTGCTGTGAGACCAGCTCCATCGTCAGAGACCTGGGTGTGGACCATTCAATGGGGAAAAGGCCTGAGCCCTGATGCCGAATCAGATAGGAGGGACAAAAGCATGTTCATTCTCATGTGACCGGTCTTTGTGGCCTGACTTATGGATGGCAGGCTCAGGATGGTGTCTGGCAGAGAAAACCCTGGCAATGGGTTTGAGATGACTTGGGCTCTTTCTTGTTAAGCTTTCTGTAATACATTCTTATCAACTATCCGCCATGGAAATGTCACATTCAAAACTGAAAGAATGTTAGAAGTTGCCTGCTCCAACTGGCCAGTGGTAAACACACCCTGCTTCAGATAGAGAGCTGGTCAGGCAGCCTCAGCCTGGATATTTAGAGTGGCGGGGAGTTCATTACTTCCGAAGGTTACATGTAGGCAAGGTCAGAAATAATTTTTGAACCTTAAACAGATGTCTGCCTCCTAGTCCTTGCTGAAAGGCTAGAAATAATGAGGATCCCTTCAAATGTAGTTTTGTCTACTTGTTATCTCTCTCTGTCTAAAACACCCCAATACTTAACATCAATTTTTCAAAATTCAGCTTTGATTTCTTTTTATCAAAGTTATACCATATATTCGTTAAAGAGTAAAACAGTTCTAGAACACTGATTGTATAAAGGAGCAGTTCCCAACAACTGCCCCCATTTCCTGCCCAGAAGCAACAACGTTCAGCTCCTACTGCAGACTCTTGGAATATTTATCCCCCCTATCTCTGACTAATATCCTTGTAACACAGCCTACTGACTTTTTCAGCTTTATGTATCACCTATTTGACTTTCTATTTTGGAAAATGAGGATTAAGCTCTCTTTCAAACCCTATCTCATCTACACCCCCAAACCTTCATTCTTCCAACCTTTTGACACGATTACATTATAATTTTAATCAGCTCAATATCCTTGCTATACATTATTAGGACTCCGTACAGACTGTTCACAGCTGTAGCAAGTTATCTGCTAGGCTACTTTTTTCTTCCCTACATTGTTTTTCCTGGAGTTAATAATTGTCTTGATAGTTCATAGCTTAGTTTTCTATGCACTTAACAATTCAACCACAGACCTTCTCCTAATGAATAACTTTCTCAATACTTTCTAATACATTGTCTTACAAATTTCATCTCCTTGAATAAATCTCTTCAGATCTCCTTCAACCAGGATTAACGACATGCTAGTCTTGTCACAGAGCTCAAGGAGCCACTAGTGGGAAGCAACAATGGGTACACGTGGACCAGGAGCAGGGAACAGATCAGCATATTTTCCTTAGCAAAACCTACTTAAAATATTGAGAAAATTGTTTTCTTTACAAACACAAATACACACACAAACCCCAAAAGCCCATAAAGAATGATAAAAGAGCCATCAAACCCATTGCCCTGCCATTAAATACTGTATAACATAAAACAAAAAATAACAGA
>NW_022589151.1:0-5772 GCF_009834535.1 Camelus ferus | reverse complement strand
CCACTCTCCCTCTCCCGTGCTGGTAGCTCTGCTGTTCTGTGCAGCTTCGCGCTCCACCCTGGTCGGCGCTCCGCAGGTGGGCTCGGGGAAGACCGAGGGATAGCCTTGTCCCTGCTCCGGGCCAAAGTTCAGCTCCTTGTTTGTCTTTGTGGAGCAAGTTCTCTGAGGGAACAGGATGGAAGGATCCTATCTACCTCAGGGTGTAGGCAAGTCTCAGTCTGGCCTTTGAGGCTGCTAAGCCCTTCAGTGTGGATGCAGGTTTTGCCCCCAGCCCCGCCTGGATGCTAAGCACCAGAGGATATGGCGGCTGTGCCTGAGTCCTGTCTCTCTTCCCCCGAAAACCTTCCACGGGTTTTCAGAGATGGGGGTATGTACCCTTCCCCCCAGGGCACATCAACCTTGCTGTTTTATGGAGGGCCCAGATTGTTCTGCCCTGTACACCCACAGCCATGGCACACAGCCCTTTGCAGTCCCCCAGGGCTGTCTCAGTGCAGCGGCCCCCATCCTCTGCCTGGCTTGGGCAGCCTGGCCTTGCCCACTGCTGCCGGCCCGCGTCTCAGGTTGGGTGTCGGGGGGACCCTCTGTGCCTGTTTAACTTAGTTCTGTCAGTCAAGGGCTGCTCCATATAGATCTGAGCCTTGGAGGCTCCCCCTCCATCCCGCTGGCCTCTCAGTTGGAGAGGGGAGACCCAGCGAATGAGCACCAGTCCTCCTTTGCCGCTCCCTCCCCGCGGGACCCATCCCGCTCTGCTTTGCCTTTTATTCTTTCTTTTTTCCTTTTCTCCTACCAGATTTTTGGCGTCTTTATCTTTTGAAGGGGGCGATGTTCTGTCGGAGTTCAGCAGGTGCTCTCGTTGGCTGAGTGGGTCTGTGGATGTGGGTCTTGGTGCATCTGTCGGAGAGGGTGAGCTGCGAGTGTCCTTCTACTCCGCCATCTTCTCTCTTCTCACTCATACTTTATTTTTCTGAAGCTTTTAAAAAAAAATCAATATATCTTCAATATCTTTCCTTGTCCATACATACGGAGCTGCATTATTCTTTCAGGTTGTTTTAATATTTCTGCTATTAAAAATAATACTGCAATATATATGTGTCCTTATGTACTTGGGCAAGATTTTTCTCAAGATTATATACTGTGGGGTGAAGGGTCATAAGTGTCATAAGCTATGCACATTTAAAGTTTTAAGAGATACTTCCAAATTGCTGTCCAAAATGGCTAAATTCCACCATAAAGTTATGAGTATCTATTTCCACATACCCTTATCACTACTGTATGTGATTTTAAAAATCATCTCATTATTGTTTTAATTTGCATTTTCTTAAATACTTGTAAAGATGAGCATCTTTTCATGTGTTTATTAGCCTTTTGTATTTCCTCTTCTGCTCATATCCTTTAGCCATTTTTTGGCCAACTAAGTTGTTTTTGTTTTATATATTGCTTTATGTTAGTGTGCGTAAGTGTGTGTGTATGTGTCTGTGTATTTGATACCGATCCTTTATTGGTTATATATGTTGCAGCTATTTCCCTAGCCTTTTGCTAGTCTATTAACTTCATTGATACTATCTTTGTTGTAATCAGCAAAGTCAAATTTATAATCTTTTCTGTATTTTGTAGTTAGTGTTTTAAAAAGGCTTTCCTTAAACCACATTCATAAATATTATTCTATATTTATTTTATGCGTTCCTCTTTTACAAATTTGGTTCTTTCATGTGGCTAGCATTTATTTTTTCTAATGAAGTGAAAGAGATCTAAATATATTTTTAAATGAATAACGAATCACCCAAGAATCATTTAGCCTTCACCCTGCTGATTAAAATGTAAAATAAATTGCATATTAAATCCCCTATAATTATGGAAAGTTTTATTTTATAAATCATTTGAGGTTATTTTGATGTTTGGATGGGGTTAAAAACCACTTGCCAAACCTCAGTTGCCATATCTGGAAAGTGGGGATAATAATAACTTACCTGCCTAAAGGCAGCAGATAGGACCAGATGGTCTCTTGTACCCCTTGAAACTTTAATGATTTAATGTTCTATTCTCTCTAATATTTTCTCTTCTACCCTATGGAGGATTAAATTGAGAAGGATTGCTAATGATATGTGAACATCTCCTATACATGAATTTGGTAAGCCCCTTCATGCATACAAAGCATCTGAATGTTCAGTTTTATAATTTTTCACTTTTTTTTACTCAAAGCAGATGTAGGTACTGAGAAGGAACAAAAGAATAAATTGGCTTATACCACATTATTAAGGGAGCTTTCACTTGCTGTTACTACTATCTATAAATTGATAAGTGAAATACTTCAGCCTCCTCCCTTTTTCAAAACTTTAGTAAAAAGGGGATTTCCTAGTCACATAATGATTGATTGAGAGATGATGTCAGAAGTACAGAAGCAACACTCATGATCAGTTAAAGACCTCTTCCTTTAAATGGCTGGAAGAGATCTGGTTACTTTGTTCACTGACATTGAATACTAAGGAAAAAAACATAGCTGTTGAACCCAAAATAGTCTTCAAGTCCAGTGTTCCTTAGCTGTGTAAAGCTGGTGGAGTCAAAATACATTAGACTCACCCTTGGCATTTTCAGATTTAACACATTCAGAGGTCTACTGCAGCCTCCAACACATGTGATTCCAAACTGTGTTCCAGTAAAATGGCACTTATTACTAGTGCACCATTACAAGTACTCAGAATGAATGAGCCTAAGTAAATGTTAAACATCTACACCTCTATGTGACTTTATTGTTCTTATTTTGTTTATCATCATATTTCATTCTCTCAAATAGAAATTTTCCACATTTTATAGATGATGGAATCATACAATTTGGGGTATGGACAAATGTAGTTATTTAGAAAGAGCTCAAAATACATCTTTCCTGAACATGGACTCAACTGCAGAAATAAGAATAATAGCAATAAAGTTAATATTTGTTGATCTCTGATGTGCCATATGCTCTATGTGATTTACATGTATTAACACATTTATTCCTTGCAGCTACTTTATGAGGTAAATAC
Source organism: Camelus ferus (assembly GCF_009834535.1). NCBI lineage: Eukaryota > Metazoa > Chordata > Mammalia > Artiodactyla > Camelidae > Camelus > Camelus ferus. The sequence continues at coordinate 2,752 of NW_022589151.1, read as the reverse complement.
CATTATAGCATATCATTACACATACATTCTTCACTGATAAAGACTACTAATTTTTTAAAAAAAATCTCACCGTAAGTGTAACCATTATCTCACTTGTTGAGTACTTTGCAGGGGGTACTTGTTGGGGTTGGGAGAAGAAAGGCCAGACACTAGGAAAAAAGAAAACAAAGACACACAGGCATGAAACAAATAGCTCTTGTGTGGCCCTTCTAGGAACAAACAATTTCATATTCCTATAGTTTAGGCCAAAGAGGAAAGCTGGGAAGTAGATAGACCTGAGATTTTGGTACTTATTATAGTAATAGAGTGATGATGGTGGCCTGTATCATGATCACAGTAGTAGAGCTCAAAAAGAGAAACTAGATACCCTGAATATTAAGGAGGCTAAAGAAATAAGACTCTGTCATTGATTAGATGTAAATAGTGAGAGAGGGCGAGTAGATGAGATGATGCCCATATTTATGTTTTAGGCAACTGGGTGAATGGCAGGTACATATAGAAATTTGGAGCTCAGGAAAAGGTTGGTCCAGAAGATGTAGGTTTGGTAATAAGGAGAATATAGAGAAGCTAATTGAAGCCTGATATTGAGTGCAATCATCAAGGGAAATATTATAAAAGTACTACCACTTCAAAAAGACATGTGAAGCAGTTATCAACTAAACCCAGCACATAGACCATATTTACCTGTGTGATTTGGGACAGTTCTTAACTTTTCTGAGCCCAATCTCCTTATGTTTAAAGTGGAGATAATAGAGTTAGCCTATTTTAAACAAAGGATGCATTGCTAAAGATACTGCACAATTCAAGACTAATTTTCCCATGGGGTAAAGGTAAATTAGGGAGAATGCATCCTTGGGCCACATAAATATATAATCATTTTTGCATTAATGCTACTTTTAGTTTTCTCAGTATTGGTTCTTATACATCACAGGATACTGCTTGGTTAGTTAATCATTGCACAGCCTATCATGATGGTTGTTCAACCTTCTTCATAGCTTTTCCTTTTTCTAATCACTTCTGAATTCTATTATAAAGTTATTGAGTTTAAGATGTATTTTTCTTTAGTACTAGCACTCGATGAACACTCAGCTGATGTTAAAATATATTTAAAATATTTTAAATATTAATAGAAACACTGAAAATTAGCACCAAGATTATTCCTAGAAGTTCCAATGCACACACGAGTCACAGGATACTGACAAAATAAAAAAGATATTTATGTTTACCAACCAAAATGGAGTCACCATATGGAACAGTTTATAATTCTTTTAGCTCCTGACTTTGAAATTAAGTCCTTTTTGCTTTGTTTGTTTGCTTTTTAACTGGGGAGAATATATTCTTTTAAATTTAATGCATATCAACATTTTCATATGCAATGACTTCAAATTTAAATAAATTAAATTTGCATGCATACAATTTCACTCTTGTGATAACTTCATCTCAAAAAATTGTTGATAGTGAAGATTCATGAAAGAATGTAGAAAAGTGCTTGACTCTATATATAGCACATAGTAAATGTTCAGCAGGTGTTATTTAATTTCCCAAGCATTGCAGTAATATGTAGTTGCCTGAATGGAAGAGACAAAATGGCAGTATGTATATAATATTTCATTTTTTAATTTATTTTTATTTTTATTATTTTTATATAATATTTTAAAATAAATTTTAGAGGTGCTGATGTGTAAAACAAACAAACATTAAAAAACCCAAAATATTCTGGCATCATTCATGAATCCTTTACTTTGAAATTAACTAAATTTTCATCACATTTTTCCTTTAATTTAGGAAGACATACTTCCATTCCATAAGCTATATTCCAATGCAGTGTCCTGCAGAGGCAACTGCCTGTATCTTACTTTTTTTCCTGATTGTCAAAATACTTGGAAAATACAGAAAAGTATAAGGAACTGAAAAAACATCATGCATAATCCCACCACCCAGAGGCAACTACAAAGAAGCTTTTGGAGATATCTCCTTCTAGTTTTTGTCTATGTATTTTTTTTTAACATTAGAGAGCTGAATCTATACCACACATGCAATTTTGTAACTGGAGTTTTGGTTTAGCTTTATATCAAAAGAAATTCTATATATTAAAATCTCTTTTTAAGCATCATTTTAAAGACTGCAGACTGTTCCAACCTTTATTAAATTGGTTGTTCCCAAATGTTCACCACAAAAACTCTCTGCGTCATTGTACATTGTACCTAATCTTTACCCATATTTTTTTTACTGATTCTTGAGTTTAAATTCTAAAATATAAATAACTGAGTCAAAGTGAGTTTGTTTTCAAAATAAATAAGATTTTTCTTGATTTAAAAATAATTCACATGCATTATAAAAATGTTGGAAAATATTGACAAATATAGAGTATAACAATTACTATAACCCCACCACCAAGTATAATAGTTGATAAATTTTTGATGTGTTCATTTTTAGTTTTTTCTTTTTTCTGTAGATTGTTTATAAAATATTTAATTGTTTGCAACAATATGATAAAATAGATGCTTTTTAAAACCTCCTCCAATCCCTACAGTTATCTACAAATTGTAGATAAAATCCAACAAGCTTTAAACAATGCATAGCTGAGATTACAGTAAAGTGAAAGAAATCGATAGTGGCCAAAAAACAAACACCTGAAAACAAGGTGATTAGGTAGTGCTGAAGTCATAGGCTGCCCTGAGGGCATCACTTGATATTAGGGACCAAGAATAGGTTTGGAAATGGTGCTGTGAGTAATTGGACTCCATTAAAA
>NW_022589150.1:0-5775 GCF_009834535.1 Camelus ferus | reverse complement strand
TATGGGGAGGTACTAGCTCCAAATCGCTGTTACAGTGAAAGCTGCAGGGATTCAAACCGGCACTAGGAAACAGACTGAGTATCCAGAGTAAAAGTTTCTCCTACAACCCGTTCCCCTGGTGCTAGATGAACGAACGTCTCTCCACAAGCTTAGTTTCTGAAAGAAAAGTGAGTGTGAAAAGCCGTCCTTCATCTAGCTTGTTTGGAACACAAATATTCTTTTCAGTTGCAAACTCCACTCCATACATATATATGGGGAGTTACTAGCTCCAACTCGGTTATACAGTGAATACTGCAGGAACATCAAACCGGCATAAGGAAACAGAATAGAACCCAGAATAAAAGTTTCTCTCCTGCAAAACCCGTTCCCCTTGGTGCTAGGTGAACGAACGTCTCTCCCATGCGCTCTTCTTAGAGCTAAGTGTGTGTGAAAGCCTTCCTTCACCTAGCTTGTTGGGAACACAAAGTTTCTTTTCAGTTGCAAACTACACTCCATACATATATATGGGAGGTACTAGCTCCAAATCGTTTTACAGTGAAAACTGCAGGAACTTCAAACCGGCACTAGGAAACAGACTGAGTACCAGAGTAAAAGTTTCAACCTGCAACCCGTTCTGTTGGTCCTAGATGAACGAATGTCTTTATACAAGCTTTGTTTTGAGACATAAGTGTGTGTGAAAGCCGTCCTTCACCTACTCGTTGGGAACACAAAGATTATTTTCAGTTGCAAACTCCACTCCATACATATACAAGGGGAGTTACTAGCTCCAACTCGGTTTTAACAGTGAATAATGCATGAACATCAAACCGGCACAAGGAAAGAAGACTGAGAAACCAGAGTAAAAGTTTCTCCTGCAACCCGTTTCCTTGGTGCTAGATGAACGAACGTCTCTCCACATGCTCATTTCTGAGAGATAAGTGTCTGTGAAAGCCGTCCTTCAAGTAGCTTGTTTTGAACACAAAAGTTTCTTTTCAGTTGCAAACTCCACTCCATACATATATATGGGCAGGTACTAACTCCAACTCGGTTTTACAGTGAAAAACTGCAGGAACTTCATAACGGCACTAGAAAACAGACTGGGGATACCAGAGTAAAATTTTTCTCCTGCAACCCGTTCCCTTTGTGCTACAATGAACGATCGTCTACCACATTCTCAGTTCCCAGAGATGAGTGCGTGAAAGCCATTCTTCACCTAGATTGTTGGGAACACAAAGATTATTTTCAGTTGAAACTCCTCTCCATACATATATATGGGGGAGGTACTACATCCAACTCGGTTTTACAGTGAAAACTGCAGGAAATTCAACCCGGCACTAGGAAACAGACTTAGAAACCAGAGTAAAAGTTTCACCTGCAACCCGTTCCCTTGGTTCTAGATGAACGAACGTCTCTCCACATGCTCAGTTCTGATTGATAAGTGTGTGTAAAGCCGTCCCTTCACCTAGCGGTTGAGAACACAAAGTTTCTTTTCAGTTGCAAACTCCACTCCATACATATATATGGGGAGGTAATAGCTCCAACTCGGTGTTACAGTGAAAGCTGCAGGGAACTTCAAACCTGCACTAGAAACAGACTGAGTAATCCAGGTAAAAGTTTCTCCTACAACCCGTTCCCCTGGTGCTAGATGAACGAACGTCTCTCCACAAGCCTTAGTTCTGAAGAAAAGTGAGTGGTGAAAGCCGTCCTTCATCTAGCTTGTTTGGAACACAAATATTTATTTCAGTTGCAAACTCCACTCCATACATATATATGGGGAGTTTACATAGCTCCACTACTCGGTTATACAGTGGAATACTCTGCAGGAACAATCAAAACCGGCACAAGGAAAACAGAAATGAAGAAACCCAGAGAAAAATTTTTCTCCTGCAACCCGGTCCCTTGGTGCTAGGTGAACGAACGTCTCTCCACATGCTCTGTTCTTAGAGCTAAGTTGTGTGTGGAAAGCCTTCCTTCACCTAGCCTTGTTGGGAACACAAAGTTTCTTTTCAGTTGCAAACTACACTCCATACATATATATGGGGAGGTACTAGCTCCAAATCTTTTTACAGTGTGAAAACTGCAGGAACTTCAAACCGGCACTAGGAAACAGACTGAGTAACCAGAGTAAAAGTTTCACCGCAACCCGTTCTCTTGGTGCTAGATGAACGAATGTCTTTAAACAAGCTAGTTTTGAGACATAAGTGTGTGTGAAAAACCGTCCTTCAACCTAGCTCGTTGGGAACACAAAGATTATTTTCAGTTGCAAACTCCACTCCATACATATACATGGGAGTTACTAGCTCCAACTCGGTTTACAGTGAATAATGCAGGAACATCAAACCAGCACAAGGAAACAGACTGAGAAAACCAGAGTAAAAGTTTCTCCTGCAACACGTTTCCTTGGTGCTAGATGAACGAACGTCTCTCCATATGCTCAGTTCTGAGAGATAAGTGTCTGTGAAAGCCGTCCTTCAAGTAGGTTGTTTTGAAACAAAGATTCTTTTCAGTTGCAAACTCCACTCCATACATATATATGGGCAGGTACTAATCCAACTCGGTTTTACAGTGAAAAACTGCAGGAACTTCATAACGGCACTAGAAAACAGACTGAGATACCAGAGTAATTTTTCTCCTGCAACCCGTTCCCTTTGGCTACATGAACGATCCTCTACCACATTCTCAGTTCCCAGAGATAAGTGTGTGAAAGCCATTCTTCACCTAGCTTGTGGGAACACAAAGATTATTTTCAGTGAAACTCCTCTCATACATATATATGGGGAGGTACTACATCCAACTCGGTTTTTAACAGTGAAAACTGCAGGAAATTCAACCGGCACTAGGAACAGACTTAGAACCAGAGTAAAAAGTTTCACCTGCACCCGTGTCCCTTGGTTCTAGATGAACGACGTCTCTCCACATGCTCAGTTTCTGATTGATAAGTGTGTGTGAAAGCCGTCCTTCGCTCAGCTTGTTGAGACACAAAGTATCTTTTCAGTTGCAAAACTCCACTCCATATATATATCTGGGGAGGTAATAGCTCCAAATCGTTTTACAGTGAAAACTGCGGAACTTCAAAATAGCACTTGGAAAACAGACTGAGAAACCAGTGTAAAAGTTTCTCCTGCAAAAAACCCGTTCCCTTGTGTTAGATGAACGAATTGTCCTCTCCACATGCTAAGTTCTGAGAGATTTGTGTGTGTGAAAGCCATCCTTCAACTAGCTTGTTGGGAACCCTTTGTTTATATTCAGTTTCAATTCCACTCCATATATATATAGGGAAGTACTAGTACTAGCCCCAACTCGGTTTTACAGTGAAAACTGCAGGAAATTCAACCCGGCACTAGGAACAGACTGAGAAACCAGAGTAAAACTTTCTCCTGCAAACCGTTCCCTTGGTGCTAGGTGAACGAAAGTCTCTCCACATGCTCAGTTCTGAGAGATAAGTGTGTGTGAATAGCCGTCTTTCACCTAGCTTGTTGGGAACACAATGTTTATATTCAGTTGCCAACACCATCCATAAATATAATGGGGAGGTACAAGCTCCAACTCGGTTTTACAGTGATAACTCCAGGAACATCAAACCGGCACTAGGAAATAGACTGAGAATCAGAGTAAATGTTTCACCTGCAATCCGTCCCCTTGGTGCTAGGTAATGAACGTCTCTCCACATGCTCTGTTCTGAGAGATAAGTGTGTGTGAAAGCCTTCATTCACCTAGCTTGTTGGGAACACAAAGTTTCTTTTCAGTTGCAAACTACACTCCATACATATATATGGGGTGTACAAGCTCCAAATCGTTTTTACAGTGAAAACTGCAGGAACTTCTAACCGGCACTAGGAAACAGACTGAGAAACCAGAGTAAAAGTTTCACCTGAACCCGTTCCCTTGGTGCTAGATGAACAAATGTATTTAAACAAGCTTACTTTTGAGACATAAGTGTGTGTGAAAGCCGTCCTTCACCTAGCTTGTTGTGAAATAAAGTACTTTTCAATTGCAAACTCCACTCCATACATATACATAGGGAGTTACTAGCTCCAACTCGGTTTTACAGTGAATACTGAAGGAACATCAAACCGGCAAATGGAAACAGACTGAGAACCCAGAGTAAAAGTTTCCCTGCAAACCGTTCCCTTGGTGCTAGATGAACGAACGCCTCTCCACATGCTCAGTTTTGAGAGATAAGTGTGTGTGAAAGCCGTACTTCACCTAGAATGTTGGAAACACAAAGTTTCTTTTCAGTTGCAAACTCCATTCCATACTTATATATGGGGAGGTACTAGCTCCAACTCGGTTTTACAGTGAAAAATGCATGAACTTTATACTGGCCACTAGGAAAAAGACGGAGAAACCAGAGTAAAGTTTCTCTTGTAACCCGTTCCCTTTAGTGCTAGATGACTAACGGCTCTCCCACATGCTCAGTTCGAGAGATAAGTGTGTGCAAAACCGTTCTTCACCTAGCTTGTTGGGATCACAAAGGTTATTTTCAGTTGCAAACTCCACTCCGATACATATATATGGGGATTTACTACCTCCAACTCGGTTTTACATTGAAAACTGCAGGAAATTAAAATCATCACTAGGAAACAGAATGAGAAACCAGAGTAAAATTTTCCCCTGCAACCCGTTCCCTTGGTGCTAGATGAACGAACGTCTCTCCACATGCTCAGTTCTGAGAGATTAGTGTGTGTGAAAGCCGTTCTTCAAGTATCTTGTTTTGAACACAAAGTTTCTTTTCAGTTGCAAACTCCAATCCATACATATATATGGGCAGGTACTAACTCCAACTCGGTTTTACAGTGAAAACTGCAGGAACTTCATAACGGCACTAGAAAAACAGACTGAGATACCAGAGTAAATTTTTCTCCTGCAACCGTTCCCTTTGTGCTACATGAACGATCGTCTACCACATTCTCAATTCCCAGAGATAAGTGTGTGAAAGCCATCTTCACCTAGCTTGTTGGGAACACAAAGATTATTTTCAGTTGAAACTCCTCTCCATACTATATATGGGGATGGGGAGGTCGTACTACACAACTCGGTTTTACAGTGAAAACTGCAGGAAATTCAACCCGGCACTAGGAAACAGACTTAGAACCAGAGTAAAAGTTTCACCTGCAACCCGTTCCCTTGCTTCTAGATGAACGAACGTCTCTCACATGCTCAGTTCTGAGAGATATGTGTGTGAAAGCCGTCCTTCGCCCAGCTTGTTGAGAACACAAAGTTTCTTTTCAGCTGCAAACTCCACTCCATACATATATATGGGAGGTACTAGCTCCAAATCGCTGTTACAGTGAAAGCTGCAGGACTTCAAACCGGCCACTAGGAAACAGACTGAGTATCCAGAGTAAAAGTTTCTCCTACAACCCGTTCCCCTGGTGCTAGATGAACGAACGTCTCTCCACAAGCTTAGTTCTGAAAGAAAGTGAGTGTGAAAAGCCGCCTTCATCTAGCTTGTTTGGAACACAAATATTCTTTTCAGTTGCAAACTCCACTCCATACATATATATAGGGAGTTACTAGCTCCAACTCGGTTATACAGTGAATACTGCAGGAACATCAAACCGGCATAAGGAAACAGAATGAGAACCCAGAATAAAAGTTTCTCCTGCAACCCGTTCCCTTGGTGCTAGGTGAACGAACGTCTCTCCACATGCTCTCTTCTTAGAGCTAAGTGTGTGTGAAAGCCTTCCTTCACCTAGCTTGTTGGGAACACAAAGTTTCTTTTCAGTTGCAAACTACACTCCATACATATATATGGGGAGGTACTAGCTCCAAATCGTTTTACAGTGAAAACTG
>NW_022589149.1:0-5779 GCF_009834535.1 Camelus ferus | reverse complement strand
GTGGTCAAAGTCCACGCATGAGAAGATGAAGCATTTCTTACAGCATAACCCAAATGCAGATGCTACATTTTGGACGGCACTGAAAGGTACGCACAAGGAGGACACATAGGTCGGTCTGCGGATCACGAAGCAGGCCCTGAAGTATGACATCCATTCATATGCTTCCAACTGTTGTGTTTCTGTAGACAGAGAATATCTGGGAAGAACTGGGTAACATCTGGGACATTCCCAGGCATAGTAGGAAGTAGAAAGTACAAGCGATCTGTTGGCTGTTTGGAGACATTCAAAAATGACATACAGAAGAATGCAGAGCTGAAAACCTATAGAAGTTAATTTCCACTAGAGGAAGTGCATGTGCCCTTTCAGAATTGTGAGATTAGGGTAATAAAAACGAGGTTTTACTAATGAAACACATTATGGTGTGTTCATCACATCAAAGCAACACAGGATTTAGAGATATACCAGACAACACACCAGGAACAGGGCATGGCATCAAGGTCTGAGGGAAAATTATCACAGAAAGTTACAGTGTAATTGCGTACACCAAAGAGTCTAAAGTTTAACTAACCAAGCCCTATAAGTCTATGTTAGATACTTTATAGTACTGGAACTGTAGTGTAAAAGAATGTAGAATAAGAAAACAGGAAGTACCATTTCAGTCCAAAGAAATTGAGACCCAAAAAGGAGCTTTCAAACAACTAGACGGCAAAACGTTACCAGAGCAAGCTTGAAAATGATGTGAGGAAACAACTGATGAACACAGTGCTCGAATCACAAAAGGCAAATACCAGGAAAAGGGGAAGTGAAAAAACTCTATAGATGAACACAATAATATCAGAAAACTCAATGGATGAGATGAAAACTGGGCTAAAGTCAAATCATAAGCAGACTAATAATGCAGAGGGACTCAGGAATGACTGTGAGGACAGAGAACAGAAATCCCTCGACCAGAAGAAGACCCAGAAAAGCAAGTGCAAACCAACGAACATCACTGTTGAATCCTGGATTAAGAAAAAGAGGGTAAGAGAAGGACTCATAGGATTCCCAAATGGAAAGCAAAGAAGAGATTTAAAATAACAAAATACTGAAAAGGAATTATAGAAAATCAGAAAGAAAACTGTGAAAGCCAAGAAAGTATATCTATACGAATTCAGGACAGTACACATCATCCAAAAGAGGTGGAATACCAATAGACCAAAAAGCGCTGTAGAATTCAAGTAAAAAAAAAAGATCATGTTCATCCCAGTGATGTAAAATGCACCTCGAGGAGGAAAGCAACTAGTCACAACAGAACCTCCAGAGGGGTTTCAGCTGATTATTTCTCGGCAGAATTTGCAGCATGGGAGGAGTGCCAGGACATAGACCATATCTGAATGAGAAAAAGCTGCAAAAGAGGGTAGCCTATGCCAAATGACCGCCGTTTATAACAACGGCAGAGCAGGGAATTTCACTGACCGGCAAAACCTGAAAAGAATTCAGCAGTTGAGACTGATCCTAAAAACAAAAATGAGAATCCTACCCTGAGTAGAAGAAAGTAGCAAGATGAAATGGAAATATCAAAACCATTATTGCAAATGCAAGAAAGAGCCTGAGTGTGCAAAAGAAGTAGAAGAAGAAGGCCAAGGAGGACATCAAAATCAAAAAGTAGGGAGAGGGTAGCAGGAAATCATAGGTGATTTTAAGCAATGTCTAAGTGAATCAGCTTACATGACTGTCTTGTCTGAAGCAAAAGGAGAGATGCATGGCTAATGTGTTTGCAAAACATACAATCAGACAAACAAACACCAAAAGGTTACAGTTGGCTGATATAGAAAAAAAACCATGATTATTCAAGACAAAATTCTCAAAAGTGATATCAAGGATCATTCAGCAACGCATCGAACTATTATCACTGTTAGCATGTACTCACACACTTGTATCAGAAAACATTACGCGTGCATAATTCATAGATACTGATCCAGAAGTGCATATCGTGAAGCAAACACAAATGACGGTTTGTATTAAGGAGTGGGTCATAGAACGGGATATAGATTACAAGTCTTCCAACAGGATAAACGAAGCCTAATTCTACCCTACGTAGAAGGAAATGGCATAAGCCTATAACAAAGATAAGTAGCTCTGCAAAAACTGAACTAAGTGCAAAAAAGAGACAGACAGGAAAGTGCACGTTGTGATTGGTTTCATTTCTAGGAATTCAGCCCCCATGAAACAAATGGATCTATGTTCTGAGAGTGTGGGTTCAGCAGAAAGCAACAGACGGATATGTAATTCGGGTGAATGGATATTACACAAACATGAGTTTCCTTGAGTGGGTCTCTGTGTACTGTGAAATAGTTAGAAAGTTTTATAGGTGTGAATCCATTAAACTGATCATGGACACTCTTCCCTCCGTTTGTACTGTGTATACAGATTGAACAAAAGAAAGAAGAGGGAGAAGAGAAAAGGCCATGGACCCTTCTGGATAGAATCACATTCCCTTAGGAAAACTCTCATCAAATGCAGCATCACCCCCAATACGGAATTGATGCATCAACCACTGGGGATGTCAGGTACCGGTTGGATTCCAGGTGGAATGTTGGTGTGTACCATGAGGCTTGTTGCGGCTGGTGGATCCAAGATAACTGGGCAGAATTCTGTGGGTGGATCAGTTTGATGGTGGGTCTGCTGCCCTATGAGGAGATTGGCTTAGGTCTTTTGTTCGGGTAGCTGAGTAAGTTCGAGATAATGCTGCTGCCCAAAGACCTGAGTTCATGGGTCAGTTTCCAGAATCTGAGAGGGCAGACAGTGGAAGATCTGCTTGTCATCTGCTTACTGGTGAGGCTTCGAGGTATTTTCAGACTTGCCCAGTACTATTGATATCGACTTTATCGGAGACACGAAGAGAAGCTGGCAGAAAAACTGGCTGCATGGATTGAGGAGATGTGCGAACACATTGATGAGAGTTGTTCTGCTACAGTGGAGAATATCTGCATGGAGAAATCTCTAGAGCATACCAGGCTTGAAAGACATTCATGAGACTTACTGAACCTCGGTGATTATGCAGAAAATTAAGGAGAGTCAACGTGCCCTTGAGAAAATTACTCGATTCTCTTGCTCAAGAACGGGTCCAAGTTCCTGACGTTAAAAGAGAAGAGATGGCAGAGATTGAAAAATGCGCTCATGTACTTGGAAGTGGTCGTGGATTCCACATATCCCAAGGGGCATTTACGAATCATCAGACCAAAATGAACCAAGCCCAGGTAAGACTATTCGCACGTTTTTGTAGCTATCAATCACATGCTCTCCCTCCACTCCACTCTGGCATCCATTTCAAAGAATCAGAACCTGAGCTGCAATGATCCAGTAGAAGGAGAGCAAGCCCTACTAGAATCAGAGTTCCACTCCTTCACACTCGGTGAACAACAGTGAATCCTAAAGGTCAATACTCTTGACGAAATAGATAGGATTTGAATAATTAGCTCACACAAAGAAATGATGACCTTCCCCTAGATTCAGGAAATGCTGGGGTTATATATCTTGGGCTGAAAGGAGTGTGGGAAGTGAGGGAATCTTTGAATGAACTTGAATATGTATAGCCTCAGTTTTTCAAGACAGTACAGGAAAATATTAGAAGTCAGATAGTGAACTGAACTGTAAAAGTCGCCAAACACTTTAAAGACATAGGTTATCTGGATAGTCATTCACTTCCGTCAAGCTCCGGGTGCACTATATCTTGGAGGTGAAGAGTGGTTGTGTTAAATGATTTACCAACATGATCGGATGATTAAGCCTTCTCAGCACTGATAGAAGAGCACTGGTTCTCAATATAGCCTAGCATAGCTCCAGCAGGTTTCTCATAGTTAAATGACTCTAGGTGCTTTGGGAATCAAGCCTAAATATATATATTCTGTTTAGATTCTCTTGTATATTCATAGAGAAGAATGATAACCCTTGAAATGCCAACATTGCCAAGTATGTGTCATTGGGAATAAAGAGCATCAGGTGCACAAAGTAAACCCAGGTTGGGGGTTATATCATGGTTCCAATAGGTGTTTCATTGTTCCTTTTTTGATGGAGGCATTAAGAGAAAAGTTTTGGCATGTCCCCTTCAAAATTTTGGAATGCTATTTTACATTGAGACTGTCTGTTTTTTCCTTAGAGCTGACAAAATCTTACACAAATTTCAAGTGATGGCTTCTAGGTTGATTGGTAATTTCAAAAACTCATTTCACTTTCATATAAATACCAAAACACGTAAAGCGATACTATTAACATTCTTAAAGTCTGCAACTGCCTTATCAACATAATGTCAAACCTGGAGTCTTCAGACAAACCCTAAGACCAAGGCTGTAAAGAATAAGGAGCGAAACAAATGTCCAATTTCTGTGAATTATCTGTGAATTGTGTTGATTTATCGATGCCCAGTAGGAAGAGAACGAGTGCAAACTGCTCTCACTAGCTACCATACACAAAATATTGTAAAAACACACTCACCCAGCCCTTGGCAAAGGACACTTGACTAAGAGTGGTGTGTTATTTCCAAATATAGGATGAGGCCTCAGAAAAACCGGAAGCAGGAAAAGGCAAAGTAGAGAATGGAAACCAGTGCAGGATCTGACCTCTGGTAATGGAGCATCAAAGGTGAAATTCTGTTTTACTTGGAAGCATACTATCAAGCCGGCAACAGGCATGGGATTGAAGGTGATGCGCTGAGTGTTAGAAGAGTGCATAGCAGATGCTTGGCTGACAGAACTCAAAGAAATCAGCTCAAAATATCCCCACAATTGAATCTGAGACCAAGATCCAAGCTGCCAAATCTGAGCAAGCCGAGGCAGCGGAAAGAGAGGGATAGGGCTACGGATGATGGCTCTCGCAGAACTCAGGGATCTAGAGTGCGTTGAGGGTTTTCGTGGGTACTTTCAAGGGAGCAAAGAGAACTGTGATCGAAGTGAGAGAGCAAATGCACTGGTGCATGATGTTGAATTTATCGATATGTCCTATGGCCACATCCACTGCATATGCAGGACCAGGCTCCAATTTGAAATTTTGCCAATAGAGCACGTGTGTGGCTCAATCAGAGCTATCATGCATCTGGACTGAGGGTTCCAGGGGGCGTTGGGTTTTGAAATCAGTATTAAAATATTTAGGATCTGCTACGTTCTTAACCTCGATATGGATTACAGTCTGGTTTGAGGCAGAGGATGAGGAAAAGCCCTGTGGTTGAATTCGTGAACCCATAATTCAAGAATGAGAGAACTAGGAAGAATGGTCAAAGTCCACAGCATGAGAAGATGAAGCATTTTTTTAGCATTATTACCGAAATGCAGATGCTACATTTTGGACGGCACTGACATGGTACTGCACCGAGGAAACATTGGTCGGTCTACGGGATCATCCCAGCAGGCCCTGAAGATGACATCCATACAGATGCTTCCATGGTGTTTCTGTACAGAGAAGAAGCTCTGGGAAGAACTGGTAAAATTGGGACATTCCATGGAAGTAGAAAGTAAAGTGCACACTTTGTTGGCTGTTTGGAGGACACTTCAAAATGTTGACATAAAAAATGCAGAGCCTAAAAACCTATAGAAGCTCATTCCACTAGAGGAAGTGCCTGTGCCCTTTCAGAAGTGTGAGATTAGTGAAATAAAAATGAGTGTTCTACTAACTGAAACAGTATGGTGTGTCATCACAACAAAGGGCAACACCAGGATTTAGAGATATACAGGAAACACACACAGGAACAGGGCATGGCATCAAGGTCTAGAGGAAAATACTCCTCACAGAAATACCATGGAATTGC
>NW_022589148.1:0-5780 GCF_009834535.1 Camelus ferus | reverse complement strand
GGTACTAGCCCCAACTCGGTTTTACAGTGAAAAATGCAGGAACATCAAACCGGCACTAGGAAAAGACTGAGGAACCAGAGTAAAGTTTCTCCTTGCAATCCGTTCCCTTTGTGCTAGATGAACGTACGTCTCTCCACATGCTCAGTTCTGAGAGATAAGTGTGTGTGAAAGCCGTCCTTCACCTTACTCAAGCTTGTGGGAAACACAAAGTTTCTTTCACTGCAAACTCCAATCCATACATATATGGGAGGTACTAGCTCCAACACGATTTACAGTGAAAATTGCAGGAACTTCTAACCGGCACTAAGAAACAGACTGAGAAACCATAGTAAATGTTTCTCATGCAAACCGTTCCCTTTGTGCTAGATGAACGAACGTCTCTCCACATGCTCAGTTCTGAGAGATAAGTGTGTGTGAAAGCCGTCCTTCACCTAGCTTCTTGGGAACACATAGTTCCTTTCAGTTGCAAACCCCACTCCATACATATATATGGGGAGGTACTAACTTCAACTCGTATTTATAGTGAAAACTGCAGGAACTTCAAACCGGCACTAGGAAAAAGACTGAGAAAACAGAGTAAAAGTTTCTCCTACAACCCTTTCCCTTTGTGCTAGATGAACGAAAGGCTCTCCACATGCTCAGTTCTGAGAGATAAGTGTGTGTGAAAGCCGTCCTTCACCTAGATTGTTGGGAACACAAAGTTTCTTTTCAGTTGCAAACCCCACTCCAAACATATATATGGGTAGGTACAGCTCCAACTCGGTTTTACAGTGAAAAACTGCAGGAACTTCAAACCGGCACTAAGAAAGACTGAGAAACCAGAGTAAAAGTTTCTCTGCAACCCGTTACTTTGTGCTAGATGAACGAACGTCTCTCCACATGCTCAGTCTGAGATATAAGTGTGGTGTGAAAGCCGTCCTTCACCTAGCTTGTGGGAACACAAAGTTCTTTTCAGTTGCAAAACTCCTTCCATACATATATATGGGGAGGTACTAGCCCCAAATCGGTTTTACAGTGAAAACTGCAGGAACTTCAAACCAGCAGTAGGAAACAGATGAGAAACCAGAGTAAAAGTTCTCTTGCAACCCGTTCCCTTTGTGCTATATGAACGAACGTCTCTCCACATGCTCAGTTCTGAGAGATAACTGGTGTGAAAGCCGTCCTCAACTAGCTTGTTGGGAACACAAAGTTTCTTTTCACTTGCAAACGCCAATACATACATATATATGGGGAGGTATTAGCTCCAACTCGGGTTTACAGTGAAATCTGCAGGAACTTGAAACCGGCACTAGGATACAGACTGAGAAACCAGAAAACAGTTTCTCCTGCAACCCGTTCACATTTTGCTAGATGAAAGAACGTCTCTCCACATGCTAAGATCTGAGAGATAAGTGTGTGTTAAAGCCGTCCTTCACCTAGATGGTTGGGAACACAAAGTTTCTTTTCAGTTGCAAACTCCACTCCAAACATATATATGGGTAGGTACTAGCTCCAACTCTGTTTTACAGGAAAACTGCAGGAACTTCAAAATGGCACTAGGAAACAGACTGAGAATCCAGAATAATCGTTTCTGCTGCAACCAGTTCCCTTTGTGCTAGATGAACGAACGTCTCTCCACATGCTGAGTTCTGAGAGATAAATGTGTGTGAAAGCCGTACTTCACCTTGCTTCTTGGGAACACAAACTTCCTTTCAGTTGCAAACTCCACTCCATATATATATATGGGGAGGTACAAGCTCCAAATCTGTTTTACAGGAAAACTGCAGGAACTTCAAAATGGCACTAGGAAACAGACTGAGAAACCAGAAAAAAGTTTCTCCTGCAACCCGTTCACATTTTGCTAGATGAACGAACGTCTCTCCACATGCTAAGTTCTGAGAGATAAGTGTGTGTGAAAGCTGTCCTTCACCTAGCTTGTTGGGAACACAAAGTTTCTTTTCACTTGCTAACGCCAATCCATACATATATATGGGGAGGTACTAGCTCCAACTCGGTTTTACAGTGAAAACTGCAGGAACTTGAAACCGGCACTAGGATACAGACTGAGAAACCGGAGTAAAATTTTCTCCTGCCACCCGTTCCCTTTGTGCTAGATGAACGAACGTTTCTCCACATGCTCAGTTCTGGGAGATAAGTGTGTGTGAATGCCGTCCTTCACCTAGCTCCTTGGGAACACATAGTTCCTTTCAGTTGCAAACCCCACTCCATACATATATATGGGGGTTTCAAGCTCCAACTCGCTTTTACAGTGAAAACTGCAGGAACTTTAAACCGGCAACAAGAAACAGACTGATAAACCAGAGTAAAATTTCTCCTGCAACCTGTTCCCTTTGTGCTAGATGAAAGAACGTCTCTCCCCATGCTCAGTTCTGAGAGATAAATGTGTGTGAAAGCCGTCCTTCATATAGCTTGTTGGGAAAACAGAGTTTCTTTTCACTTGCAAACGCAAATCCATACATATATATGGAGAGGTACTAGCTCCAACTCTGTTTTACAGTGAAAACTGCAGGAAATCCAAACGGGCACTAAGAAAAAACTGAGAAACCAGAATAATAGATTCTCCTGCAAACCGTTCCCTTTGTGCTAGATGAACGAACGTCTCTCCACATGCTCAGTTCTGAGAGATAAGTGTGTGTGAAAGCCGTCCTTCACCTAGCTTCTTGGGAACACATAGTTCCTTTCAGTTGCAAACCCCACTCCATACATATATATGGGGAGGTACTAGCTCCAACTCGGTTTTACAGTGAAAACTGCAGGAACTTCAAACCGGCCTAAGAAACAGACTGAGAAACCAGAGTAAAAGTTTCTCTGCAACCAGTTCCCTTTGTGCTAGATGAACGAACGTCTCCAATGCTCATTTCTGAGATATAAGTGTGTGTAAAGCCGTCCTTCACCTAGCTGTTGGGAACACAAAGTTTCTTTTCAGTTGCAAATATATATAGGGAGGGGTACTAGCTCCAAATCGGTTTACAGTGAAAACTGCAGGAACTTCAAACCGGCAGTAGGAAACAGACTGAGAAACCAGAAAAAATTTTCTCCTTCAAACCGTTCCCTTTGTGCTAGATGAACGAACGTCTCTCCACATGCTCAGTTCTGAGAGATAAGTGTGTGTGAAAGCCGTCCTTCACCTAGCTTGTAGGGAACACAAAGATTCTTTTCACTTGCAAACGCCAATCCATGCATATATATGGGGAAGTACTAGCCCCAACTCGGTTTTACAGTGAAAACTGCAGGACTTCAAACCGGCACTAGGAAACAGACTGAGAAACCAGGGTAAAAGTTTCTCCTGCAACGAGTTCCCTTTGTGCTAGATGAACGAATGTCTCCCCACATGCTCAGTTCTTAGAGATAAGTGTGTGTGAAAGCCGTCCTTCAAATAGCTTGTTGGGAACACCAAGTTTCTTTTCACTTGCAAACTCCACTCAATAGATATATATGGGGAGTTACTAGCTCCAACTCCTTTTTACAGTGAAAACTGCAGGAATTTCAAACCAGCACAAGAAACAGACTGAGAATCCAGAGTAAAAGTTTCTCCTGCAACGAGTTCCCTTTGTGCTAGATGAACGAACGTCTCTCCACATGCTCAGTTCTGAGAGATAAGTGTGTGTGAAAGCCGTCCTTCACCTAGCTTGTTGGGAACACAAAGTTTCTTTTCACTGGCAAAAGCTAATCCATACATATATATGGGGAGGAACTAGCTCCAACCCGGTTTTACAGTGAAAACTGCAGGAACTTCAAACCGGCACTAAGAAACAGACTGAGAAACAAGAGTAAAAGTTTCTCCTGCAACTCTTTCCCTTTGTGCTAGATGAACGATCGTCTCTCCACATGCTCAGTTCTGAGAGATAAGTGTGTGAGGAAGCCGTCCTTAAAATAGCTTGTTGGGAACACAAAGATTCTTTTCACTTGCAAACGACAATCCATACATATATATGGGGTGGTACTAGCTCCAACTCGGTTTTACAGTGAAAACTGCAGGAAATTCAAACCTGCACTAGGATACAGACTGAGAAACAGAGTAAATGTTTCTCCTGCAACCCGTTCCCATGGTGCTTGATGAACGAACGTCTCTCCACATGCTCAGTTCTGAGAGATAAGTGTGTGTGAAAGCCGTCCTTCACCTAGCTTCTTGGGAACACATAGTTCCTTTCAGTTGCAAACCCCACTCCATATATATATATGGGGAGGTACAAGCTCTAACTGGGTTTTACAGTGAAAACTGCAGGAACTACTAACCGGCACTAAGAAAAAGAATGAGTAACCAGAGTAAAAGTTTCTCCTGCAAACCGTTCCCTTTGTGCTAGATGAAAGAACCTCTCTCCACATGCTCAGTTCTGAGAGAGAAGTGTGTGTGAAAGCCGTCCTTCACATAGCTTGTTGGGAACACAAAGTTTCTTTTCAGTTGCAAACTCCACTCCATACATATATATGGGGAGGTACTAGCTCCAACTCGGTTTTACAGTGAAAACTGCAGGAACTTCAAACCGGCAGTAGGATACAGACTGAGAAACCAGAGTAAATGTTTCTCCTGCAACCCGTTCCCATGGTGCTTGATGAACGAACGTCTCTCCACATGCTCAGTTCTGAGAGATAAGTGTGTGTGAAAGCCGTCCTTCACCTAGCTCCTTCGGAACACATAGTTCCTTTCAGTTGCAAACCCCACTCCATATATATATATGGGGGTTACAAGCTCCAACTCGCTTTTACAGTGAAAACTGCAGGAACTTTAAACCGGCAACAAGAAACAGACTGATAAACCAGAGTAAAATTTCTCCTGCAACCCGTTCCCTTTGTGCTAGATGAACGAACGTCTCTCCACATGCTCAGTTCTGAGAGATAAGTGTGTGTGAAAGCCGTACTTCACATAGCTTGTTGAGAACACAAAGATTCTTTTCAGTTGCAAACTCCACTCCATACATATATATGGGGAGGTACTAGCTCCAACTCGGTTTTACAGTGAAAACTGCAGGAACTTCAAACCGGAAGAAAGAAAAAGACTGAGAAACCAGAGAAAAATTTTCTCCTGCAACCCGTTCCCTTTGTGCTAGATGAACTTACGTCTCTCCACATGCTCTGTTATGAGAGATAAGTGTGTGTGAAAGCCGTCCTTCATATAGCTTGTTGGGAACACAAAGTTTTTTTTCCCTTGCAATCACCACACCATGCATATATATGGGGAGGTACTAGCTCCAACTCTGTTTTACAGTGAAAACTGCAGGAACTTCAAACCGGCAACAGGAAACAGACTGAGAAACAAGAAAAATAGTTTCTCCTGCAAACCGTTCCCTTTATGCTAGATGAACGAACGTCTCTCCACATGCTCAGTTCTGAGAGATATGTGTGTGTGAAAACCGTCATTCACCTAGCTTCTTCGGAACACATAGTTCCTTTCAGTTGCAAACCCCACTCCATACATATATATGGGGAGGTACAAGCTCCAACTCGGATTTACAGTGAAAACTGCAGGAACTTTAAAACGGCAACAGGAAACAGACTGAGTAACCAGAAAAAATTTTCTCCTTCAAAACGTTCACTTTGTGCTAGATGAACGAACGTCTCTCCACATGCTCAGTTCTGAGAGATAAGTGTGTGTGAAAGCCGTCCTTCACCTAGCTTGTAGGGAACACAAAGTTTCTTTTCACTTGCAAACGCCAATCCATACATATATATGGGGAGGTAATAGCCCCAACTCGGTTTTACAGTGAAAACTGCAGGACATCAAACCGGCACTAGGAAACACAGACTGAGAAACCAGAGTAAAAGTTCTCCTGCAATCCGTT
>NW_022589147.1:0-5793 GCF_009834535.1 Camelus ferus | reverse complement strand
ATTTGCAAATGAAAAGACTTTGTGTTCCCAACAAGCTAGGTGAAGGACGGCGTTCACACACCATTATCTCACAGAACTGAGCATGTGGAGATAACTTCGTTATCTGGCACAAAAGGAACGGGTTGCAGGAGAAACATTTACTCTGATTTCTGCAGTCTGTGTCCTAGTGCCGGTTTGAAGTTCCTGCAGTTTTCACTGTAAAACCCATTGGAGCTAGAAACCTACCTATATATATGTAGGAGGGAGTTTGCAAGTGACAAGAAACTTTGTGTTCCCAACAGGCTAGGATGAAGGAAGGCTTTTCACACACACTTATTCTCAGAACTGAGAATGTGGAGAGACGTTCGTTCATCCAGCACAAAGGGAAGTGTTGCAGGTGAACTTTTACTATGGTTCTCAGTATTTCGTAGTGCCGGTTTGAATTTCCTGCAGTTTTCACTGTAAAACGAGTTGGAGCCAGTACATCCCCAAATATATAATTGGAGTGGAGTTGTTTGCAAGTGAAAAGGAACTTTGTGTCCCAAAAAGCTAAGTGAAGGACGGCTTTCACACACACTTATTTCTCAGAACTGAGCATGTGGAGAGACGTTCGTGCATCTAGCACAAAGGGAACGGTTTTCAGAGAAACTTTACTCTGGTTTCTCAGTCTGTTTTCCATACTGCCGGTTTGAAGTTCCTGCAGTTTTCACTGTAAAACCGAGTTGGAGAGTACCTCCCCATATATATGTATAGAGTGGAGTTTGCAAGTGAAAAGAATCTTTGTGTTCCAAACAAGCTAGGTGAAGTAAGGCTTTCACACACACTTAAATCTCAGAAACTGAGCATGTGGAGAGATTCGTGCATGGTAGCACAAAGGAACGGGTTTGAGCAGAAGAACTTTTACTCTGGTTTCTCAGTCTGTTTCCTACTGCTGGTTGAAGTTCCCGCAGTTTTCACTGTGAAACAGATTGGAGCTAGTACCTACCCATATATATGTATGGAGTGGAGTTTTCAAGTGAAAAGAAACTTTGTGTTCCCAACAAGCTAAGTGAAGGACGGCTTTCACGCACACTTATCTCTCAGAACTGAGCATGTGGAGAGACGTTCGTTCATCTAGCACAAAGGGAAAGGGTTGCAGGAGAAACTATAACTCTGGTTTCTCAGTCTGTTTCCTAGTGCCGGTTTGAAATTCTTTCAGTTTTCACTGTAAACCGAGTTGGAGCTATTACCTCCCCATATATATGTATAGAGTGGAGTTTGCAAGTGAAAAGTAACTTTGTGTTCCAAACAAGCTAGGTGAAAGACGGATTTCACACACACTTATCTCTAATACCTGAGCATATGGAGAGACGTTTCGTTCATCCAGCACAAAGGGAACGTGTTGCTGGTGTGTAACTTTACTCTGGATTCCAGTATGTTTCCTAGTGCCGGTTTGAAGTTCCTGCAGTTTTCACTGAAAACCGAGTTGGAGCTAGACTTCCCGATATATGAATGGAGTGGAGTTTGCAAGTGAAAAAAACTTTGTGTTCCCAACTAGCTAGGTGAAGGACGGCTTACACACACATATCTCTCAGAAACTGAGCATGTGAGAGACGTTCGTGCATCTAGCACAAAGGGAACGGTTTTCAGGAGAAGAAAACTTTACTCTGGTTGCTCAGTCTGTATCCTATGCCGGTTTGAAGTTCCTGCAGTTTTCAACTGTAAAAACCGAGTTGGATCTAGTACCTCCCCATATATATGTATGGAGTGGAGTTTGCAAATGAAAAGAAACTTTGTGTTCCCAACAAGCTATGTGAAGGACGGCTTTAACACACACTTATCTCTCATACCTGAGCATGTGGAGAGACGTTCGTTCATCTACCACAAAGGGAACGTGTTGCAGGGGAAACTTTTACTCTGGATTCTCAGTCTGTTTCCTGTTGCCGGTTTGAAGTTCCTGCAGTTTTCACTGTAAAACCGAGTTGGATCTAGTACCTCCCCATATATATGTATGGAGTGGAGTTTGCAAATGAAAAGAAACTATTTGTTCCCAACAAGATATGTGAAGGACGGCTTTCACACACACTTATCTCCCAGAACTGAGCATGTGGAGATACCTTCGTTCATCTGGCAAAAAGGGAACCGGTTACAGGAGAAACATTTACTGTGGTTTCTTAGTCTGTGTCCTAGTGCCGGTTGGAAGTTCCTGCAGTTTTCACTGTAAAACCCAGTTGGAGCTAGAACCTACCTATATATATGTATGGAGTGGAGTTTGCAACTGACAAGAAACTTTGTGTTCACAACGAGCTAGCTGAAGGAAGGCTTTCACACACATTTATCTCTCAGAACTGAGCATGTGGAGAGACGTTCGTTCATCCAGCACAAAGGGAACGTGTTGCATGTGTAACATTTACTCAGGTTTCTCAGTATGTTTCCTAGTGCCGGTGTGAAGTTCCCTGCATTTTTTCACTGTAAACCGATTGCGCTAGTACCCTCCCGATATATATGAATGGAGGTGGAGTTTGCAGTGAAAAGAAACTTGTGTTTCCCGAACAAGCTAGTTGAAGACGGCTTTCACGTCACACTTATCTCTCAAAACTGAGCATGTGGAGAGACGTTCGTGCATCTAGCACAAAGGGAAAGCGGTTTCAGGAGAAACTTTTAACTCTGGTTTCCCAGTATGTTTCCTAGTGCCGGTTTGAATTTCCTGCAGTTTTTCACTGTAAAACCGAGTTGGAGCGAGTACTCCCCATATATATGTATGAGTGGAGTTTGCAAGTGAAAAGGAACTTTGTGTTCCAAACAAGCTAGATGAAAGGACGGCTTTCACACACACTTATCTCTCAGAACTGAGCATGTGGAGAGACGTTCGTTCATCTAGCACAAAGGGAACGTGTTGCAGGAGAAACTTTTACTCTGGTTTCTCAGTCTGTTTCCTAGGGCCGGTTTGAAGTTTCCTGCAGTTTTCACTGTAAAACCAGAGTTGGAGCTAGTACCCTCCCATATATATGTATGGAGTGGAGTTTGCAAGTGAAAAGAAACTTGTGTTCCCACAAGCTAGGTGAAGGACGGCTTTCACACACACTTATCTCTCAGAACTGAGCATGTGGAGAGACGTTCGTTCATCTAGCACAAAGGAACGGGTTTGCAGGAGAAAACTTTTACTCTGGTTTCTCAGTCTGTTTCCTACTGCCGGTTTGAAGTTCCTGCAGTTTTCACTGTAAAACCGAGTTGGAGCTAGTACTTCCCATATATATGTATGGAGTGGAGTTTGCAAGTGAAAAGAAACTTTGTGTTCCCAACAAGATAGGAGAAAAACGGCTTTCACACACACTTATCTCTCATACCTGAGCATTTGGAGAGACGTTCGTTCATCTACTACAAAGGGAACGGGTCGCAGGGAAACTTTTACTCTGGTTTCTCAGTCTGTTTCCGGTTGACGGTTTGAAGTTCCTGCAGTTTTCACTGTAAAACAGAGTTGGAGCTAGTACCTCCCCATATATATGTATGGAGTGGAGTTTGCAACTGAAAAGAAACTTTGTGTTCCCAACAAGCTAGGTGAAGGACGGCGTTCACACACACTTATCTCACAGAACTGAGCATGTGGAGATACCTTCGTTTATCTGGCACAAAGGGAACGGGTTGCAGGAGAAACATTTACTCTGGTTTCTCAGTCTGTGTCCTAGTGCCGGTTTGAAGTTCCTGCAGTTTTCACTGTAAAACCCAGTTGGAGCTTGAACCTACCTATATATATGTATGGAGTGGAGTTTGCAAGTGACAAGAAACTTGGTGTTCCCAACAGGCTAGGTGAAGGACGGCTTTCACACACACTTATCTCTCAGAACTGAGCATGTGGAGAGACGTTCGTTCATCCAGCACAAAGGGAACGTGTTGCAGGTGTAACTTTTACTCTGGTTTCTAAGTATGTTCGTAGTGCCGGTGTGATTTCCCTGCAGTTTCACTGTAAAACCGAGTTGGAGCCAGTACATCCCCAAATATATATTAATGGAGTGGAGTTTGCAAGTGAAAAGGAACTTTGTGTTCCCAACAAGCTAAGTGAAGGACGGCTTTCACACACACTTTTTTCTCAGAACTGAGCATGTGGAGAGACGTTCGTACATCTAGCACAAAGGGAACGGTTTTCAGGAGAAACTTTACTCTGGTTGCTCAGTCTGTTTCCTACTGCCGATTTGAATTTCCTGCGGTTTTCACTGTAAAACCAAGTTGGAGCTAGTACCTCCCCATATATATGTATGGAGTGGATTTTGCAAGTGAAAAGAATCTTTGTGTTCCAAACAAGTTAGGTGAAGTAAGGCTTTCACACACACTTAAATCTCAGAACTGAGCATGTGGAGAGATGTTCGTGCATGTAGCACAAAGGAACGGGTTTGAGCAGAAACTTTTACTCTGGTTTCTCAGTCTGTTCCTACTGCCGGTTGAAGTTCCTGCAGTTTCACTGTAAAACAGAGTTGGAGCTAGTACCTCCCCATATATATGTATGGAGTGAAGTTTGCAAGAGAAAAGAATCTTTGTGTTCCAAACAAGCTAGGTGAAGGACGGCTTTCACACAAACTTATCTGTCAGAACTGATCATGTGGAGAGACGTTTGTGCATCTAGCACAAAGGGAAAGTGTTGCAGGAGAAACTTTTACTCTGGTTTCTCAGTCTGTTTCCTACTGCCGGTTTGAAATTCCTGCAGTTTTCACTGTAAAACCGAGTTGGAGCTAGTACCCCCCATATTATGTATGAGTGGAGTTTGCAAGTGAAAAGAAACTTTGTGTTCCCAACAAGCTAGGTGAAGGACGGCGTTCACACACACTTATCTCACAGAACTGAGCATGTGGAGATAACTTCGTTTATCTGGCACAAAAGGAACGGGTTGCAGGAGAAACATTTACTCTGATTTCTCAGTCTG
Source organism: Camelus ferus (assembly GCF_009834535.1). NCBI lineage: Eukaryota > Metazoa > Chordata > Mammalia > Artiodactyla > Camelidae > Camelus > Camelus ferus. Next base: position 920 of record NW_022589147.1, on the reverse strand, counting down.
TGTCCTAGTGCCGGTTTGAAGTTCCTGCAGTTTTCACTGTAAAACCCAGTTGGAGCTAGAACCTACCTATATATATGTATGGAGTGGAGTTTGCAAGTGACAAGAAAATTTGTGTTCCCAACAGGCTAGGTGAAGGACGGCTTTCACACACACTTATTTCTCAGAACTGAGAATGTGGAGAGACGTTCGTTCATCCAGCACAAAGGGAATGTGTTGCAGGTGTAACTTTTACTCTGGTTTCTCAGTATATTTCGTAGTGCCGGTGTGAATTTCCTGCAGTTTTCACTGTAAAACCGAGTTGGAGCCAGTACATCCCCAAATATATATTAATGGAGTGGAGTTTGCAAGTGAAAAGGAACTTTGTGTTCCCAAAAAGCTAAGTGAAGGACGGCTTTCACACACACTTATTTCTCAGAACTGAGCATGTGGAGAGACGTTCGTGCATCTAGCACAAAGGGAACGGTTTTCAGGAGAAACTTTACTCTGGTTTCTCAGTCTGTTTCCTACTGCCGGTTTGAAGTTCCTGCAGTTTTCACTGTAAAACCGAGTTGGAGCTAGTACCTCCCCATATATATGTATGGAGTGGAGTTTGCAAGTGAAAAGAATCTTTGTGTTCCAAACAAGCTAGGTGAAGTAAGGCTTTCACACACACTTAAATCTCAGAACTGAGCATGTGGAGAGATGTTCGTGCATGTAGCACAAAGGAACGGGTTTGAGCAGAAACTTTTACTCTGGTTTCTCAGTCTGTTTCCTACTGCTGGTTTGAAGTTCCCGCAGTTTTCACTGTGAAACAGATTTGGAGCTAGTACCTACCCATATATATGTATGGAGTGGAGTTTTCAAGTGAAAAGAAACTTTGTGTTCCCAACAAGCTAAGTGAAGGACGGCTTTCACGCACACTTATCTCTCAGAACTGAGCA
>NW_022589146.1:0-5794 GCF_009834535.1 Camelus ferus | reverse complement strand
TTATGAGAACATAATGGAGACTCAAATTAATTAAAACGAGACATGAGAGGACAAATTGGAACTCATTATGAGGAGTAAGGAGAGTTTGGAAATCGTTCAGAGGACACAGCACAGGAGAGATTTAGAAATACTTATAAGGAGACAGGAGAAAAGAGATATTATTAGTATTTATGACAAGAGCATACAGGAGAGCTTTAGAATTAGTTATGCGGAAAGAGGAGGAGAGATGTGTAAACATTTGTGAGGAGACAGTAGTATTTTGGAATACTTAGGCTTAGAGAGGGGATAGCACAGAAGAGATTCCGAAATCGTTATCAGGAGATAGAGATTTGGAAATCGATATGAGGATATAGCAGGAGATATCTCAAATTAATTAAGAGGAGAGATTTGGAAATCGTTATGAGGAGAGAGGTTAGAGGAAAGATTTAGAATTCATTATGTGGAGATAGGATGAGAGATCTGGAAACAGTTGTGAGGTGAGAGAGAGACTGTGGAATACTAAACAGAAGAGAGGTGAGAGCAGAGAGCAGAGATTTTGAAATCGTTATCAGGACACAGGAGATGGGAGATTTCGAAATGGTCATGAGGACAGAGGACACGAGATGAAAGGAAATAGTTATGAGAAGAGAGGAGAAAAGACATTTGGTAAAGATTTCCGAGCACAGCGGATAGAGGAAAGATTTAGAATTCATTCTGCGGAGAGAGGAGGAGAGAGTTTTAAAGTTTGTCAGGAGACAGTAGGTATTTTGGAATACTTAGGCGTAGAGAGGGGATAGCACAGAAGAGAGATTCCGAAATCGTTATCAGAGATAGAGATTTGGAAATCGATATGAGGATATAGCAGGAGATATCTCAAATTAATTAAGAGGAGAGATTTGGAAATCGTTATGAGGAGAGAGGTTAGAGGAAAGATTTAGAATTCATTATGTGGAGATAGGATGAGAGATCTGGAAACAGTTGTGAGGTGAGAGGGAGACTGTGGAATACTAAACAGAAGAGAGGGAGAGCAGAGAGCAGAGATTTTGAAATCGTTATCAGGACACAGGAGATGGGAGATTTCGAAATGGTCATGAGGACAGAGGACACGAGATGAAAGGAAATAGTTATGAGAAGAGAGGAGAAAAGACATGGTAAAGATTTCCGAGCACAGCGGATAGAGGAAAGTTTAGAATTCATTCTGCGGAGAGAGGAGGAGAGAGTTTTAAAGATTTGTCAGGAGACAGTAGGTATTTTGGAATACTTAGGCTTAGAGGGGGATAGCACAGAAGAGAGATTCCGAAATCGTTATCAGGAGATAGAGATTTGGAAATCGATATGAGGATATAGCAGGAGATATCTCAAATTAATTAAGAGGAGAGATTTGGAAATCGTTATGAGGAGAGAGGTTAGAGGAAAGATTTAGAATTCATTATGTGGAGATAGGATGAGAGATCTGGAAACAGTTGTGAGGTGAGAGGAGAGACTGTGGAATACTAAACAGAAGAGAGGTGAGAGCAGAGAGCAGAGACTTTGAAATCGTTATCAGGACACAGGAGATGGGAGATTTCGAAATGGTCATGAGGACAGAGGACACGAGATGAAAGGAAATAGTTATGAGAAGAGAGGAGAAAAGACATATTGGTAAAATTTCCGAGCACAGCGGATAGAGGAAAGATTTAGAATTCATTCTGCGGAGAGGAGGAGAGAGTTTTAAAGATTTGTCAGGAGACAGTAGGTATTTTGGAATACTTAGGCGTAGAGAGGGGATAGCACAGAAGAGAGATTCCGAAATCGTTATCAGCAGATAGAGATTTGGAAATCGTTATGAGGATATACGAGGAGACATCTCAAATTAATTAAGAGGAGAGGTGAGAGGCGAGAGATTCGGAAATAATTATGAGGAGAAAGGAGAGATTTGGAAATCGTTATGAGGAGAGAGGTTACAGGAAAGATTTAGAATTAATTATGTGGAGATAGGATGAGCGATCTGGAAACAGTTGTGAGGAGAGGGGAGAGAATGTGCAATACTAAAGAGAAGAGAGGTGAGAGCAGAGAGGAGAGTTTCGGGAATCCTTGTGAACAGATAGGAGAGATTTGGAAATCGTTATCAGGACACAGGAGAGGGCAGTTTTCAAAATAGTTATCAGGAGAAAGGGTAGAGGAGAGATTTAGAAGAAATTATGCAGAGAGGACGAGAGATTTGTAAACATTTGTGAGGAGACAGCAGAGATGTTGGAATACTTATGACGAGGGAGGTGATAGCACAGAAAAGAGATTTGGAAATCGTTATGAGGAGATAGGAGGAGAGAACTCAAATTAATTATGAGGAGAGATGAGACAGGAGAGATTTGGAAATCGTTCTGAGGAGAGATGAGAAAAGAGATACAAGGAAAGATTTATGAGCAGTGAGGATAGAGGAAAGATTTACAATTTATTATGTGGAGATAGGATGAGAGATTTCAAAACAGTGGTGAGGTGAGGGGAGAGATTGTGGAATACAAAAGAGAAGAGAAGTGAGAGCAGAGAGGACAGTTTTGGGAATCCTTGTGAGCAGATAGGAGAGATTTGGAAATCGTTATCAGGACGCAGGAGACGGGAGATTTTGAAATAGTTATGAGGAGAGAGGATAGAGGAGAGATTTAGAAGCAATTATGCGGATAGAGGAGGAGAGATTTGTAAACATTTGTGAGGAGATAGTAGAGATTTTGGAATACTTATGAGGAGGGAGGTGATAGCACAGAAGAGATATTTGGAAAGCGTTATGAGAACATATGGAGAGCTCAAATTAATTAAAACGAGACATGAGAGGACAAAATTGGAACTCATTATGAGGAGTAAGGAGAGTTGGAAATCGTTCAGAGGACACAGCACAGGAGAGATTTAGAAATACTTATAAGGAGACAGGAGAAAAGAGATATTATTAAGTATTTATGACAAGAGAGCATACAGGAGAGCTTTAGAATTAGTTATGCGGAAAGAGGAGGAGAGATGTGTAAACATTTGTGAGGAGACAGTAGGTATTTTGGAATACTTAGGCTTAGAGAGGGGATAGCACAGAAGAGAGATTCCGAAATCGTTATCAGGAGATAGAGATTTGGAAATCGATATGAGGATATAGCAGGAGATATCTCAAATTAATTAAGAGGAGAGATTTGGAAATCGTTATGAGGAGAGAGGTTAGAGGAAAGATTTAGAATTCATTATGTGGAGATAGGATGAGAGATCTGGAAACAGTTGTGAGGTGAGAGGAGAGACTGTGGAATACTAAACAGAAGAGAGGTGAGAGCAGAGAGCAGAGACTTTGAAATCGTTATCAGGACACAGGAGATGGGAGATTTCGAAATGGTCATGAGGACAGAGGACACGAGATGAAAGGAAATAGTTATGAGAAGAGAGGAGAAAAGACATATTGGTAAAAATTTCCGAGCACAGCGGATAGAGGAAAGATTTAGAATTCATTCTGCGGAGAGAGGAGGAGAGAGTTTTAAAGATTTGTCAGGAGACAGTAGGTATTTTGGAATACTTAGGCGTAGAGAGGGGATAGCACAGAAGAGAGATTCCGAAATCGTTATCAGCAGATAGAGATTTGGAAATCGTTATGAGGATATACGAGGAGACATCTCAAATTAATTAAGAGGAGAGGTGAGAGGCGAGAGATTCGGAAATAATTATGAGGAGAAAGGAGAGATTTGGAAATCGTTATGAGGAGAGAGGTTACAGGAAAGATTTAGAATTAATTATGTGGAGATAGGATGAGCGATCTGGAAACAGTTGTGAGGAGAGGGGAGAGAATGTGCAATACTAAAGAGAAGAGAGGTGAGAGCAGAGAGGAAGTTTCGGGAATCCTTGTGAACATAGGAGAGATTTGGAAATCGTTATCAGGACACAGGAGAGGGCATTTCAAAATAGTTATCAGGAGAAAGGGTAGAGGAGAGATTTAGAAGAAATTACAGAGAGAGGACGAGAGATTTGTAAACATTTGTGAGGAGACAGCAGAGATGTTGGAATACTTATGACGAGGGAGGTGATAGCACAAAAGAGATTTGGAAATCGTTATGAGGAGATAGGAGGAGAGAACTCAAATTAATTATGAGGAGAGATGAGACAGGAGAGATTTGGAAATCGTTCTGAGGAGAGATGAGAAAAGAGATACAAGGAAAGATTTATGAGCAGTGAGGATAGAGGAAAGATTTACAATTTATTATGTGGAGATAGGATGAGAGATTTCAAAACAGTGGTGAGGTGAGGGGAGAGATTGTGGAATACAAAAGAGAAGAGAAGTGAGAGCAGAGAGGACAGTTTTGGGAATCCTTGTGAGCAGATAGGAGAGATTTGGAAATCGTTATCAGGACGCAGGAGACGGGAGATTTTGAAATAGTTATGAGGAGAGAGGATAGAGGAGAGATTTAGAAGCAATTATGCGGATAGAGGAGGAGAGATTTGTAAACATTTGTGAGGAGACAGTAGAGATTTTGGAATACTTATGAGGAGGGAGGTGATAGCACAGAAGAGATATTTGGAAAGCGGTATGAGAACATAATGGAGAGCTCAAATTAATTAAAACGAGACATGAGAGGACAAAATTGGAACTCATTATGAGGAGTAAGGAGAGTTGGAAATCGTTCAGAGGACACAGCACAGGAGAGATTTAGAAATACTTATAAGGAGACAGGAGAAAAGAGATATTATTAAGTATTTATGACAAGAGAGCATACAGGAGAGCTTTAGAATTAGTTATGCGGAAAGAGGAGGAGAGATGTGTAAACATTTGTGAGGAGACAGTAGGTATTTTGGAATACTTAGGCTTACAGAGGGGATAGCACAGAAGAGAGATTCCGAAATCGTTATCAGGAGATAGAGATTTGGAAATCGATATGAGGATATAGCAGGAGATATCTCAAATTAATTAAGAGGAGAGATTTGGAAATCGTTATGAGGAGAGAGGTTAGAGGAAAGATTTAGAATTCATTATGTGGAGATAGGATGAGAGATCTGGAAACAGTTGTGAGGTGAGAGGAGAGACTGTGGAATACTAAACAGAAGAGAGGTGAGAGCAGAGAGCAGAGACTTTGAAATCGTTATCAGGACACAGGAGATGGGAGATTTCGAAATGGTCATGAGGACAGAGGACACGAGATGAAAGGAAATAGTTATGAGAAGAGAGGAGAAAAGACATATTGGTAAAAATTTCCGAGCACAGCGGATAGAGGAAAGATTTAGAATTCATTCTGCGGAGAGAGGAGGAGAGAGTTTTAAAGATTTGTCAGGAGACAGTAGGTATTTTGGAATACTTAGGCGTAGAGAGGGGATAGCACAGAAGAGAGATTCCGAAATCGTTATCAGCAGATAGAGATTTGGAAATCGTTATGAGGATATACGAGGAGACATCTCAAATTAATTAAGAGGAGAGGTGAGAGGCGAGAGATTCGGAAATAATTATGAGGAGAAAGGAGAGATTTGGAAATCGTTATGAGGAGAGAGGTTACAGGAAAGATTTAGAATTAATTATGTGGAGATAGGATGAGCGATCTGGAAACAGTTGTGAGGAGAGGGGAGAGAATGTGCAATACTAAAGAGAAGAGAGGTGAGAGCAGAGAGGAGAGTTTCGGGAATCCTTGTGAACAGATAGGAGAGATTTGGAAATCGTTATCAGGACACAGGAGAGGGCAGTTTTCAAAATAGTTATCAGGAGAAAGGGTAGAGGAGAGATTTAGAAGAAATTATGCGAGAGAGGACGAGAGATTTGTAAACATTTGTGAGGAGACAGCAGAGATGTTGGAATACTTATGACGAGGGAGGTGATAGCACAAAAGAG
>NW_022589145.1:0-5806 GCF_009834535.1 Camelus ferus | reverse complement strand
CCTTCAACTAGCTTGTGGGAACAATAATTTTCTCTTCAGTTTCAAACTCCACTCCATACATATATATGGGTATTACAGCTCCATCTCGGTTACATGAAAACTGCAGGAACTCAAACCGGAACTAGAAACAGATTGAGAAACCAGAGTAAAAGTTTCTCCTGCAACACTTTCCTTTGTGCTAGATGAAAGACGTCTCTCCACATGCTCATTCTGAGAGATAAGTGTGTGTGAAAGCCGTCCTTCACCTAGCTTGTTGGGAACGCAAAGTTTCTCTTCAGTTGCAAACTCCACTCCATAGATATATATAGGTGGACTAGCTCCAACTCGGTTTCAGTGATAACTGCAGGAACTTTCAAACCGGCACTAGGAAACATAACCGAGAAACCAGAGTAAAATTTCCTCCTGCAAACCGTTCCCTTGTGCTAGATGAACGACGTATCTCCACATGCTCAGTTCTGAGAAATAAGTGTGTGTGGAAGCCGTCCTTCACCTAGCATGTTGGGAACACAAAGTTTCTCTTCACTTGCAAACTCCACTCCATACATATATATGGGGAGGTACTAGCTTCAACTCGATTTTACAGTGAAAATTGCAGGAACTTCAAACCGGCACTAGAAACAGACTGAGAAACCAGAGTAAAGTATCTCCTGCAACCCGTTCCCTTTGTGCTAGATGACGAACGTCTCTCCACATGCTCAGTTCTGAGAGATAAGTGTGTGTGAAAGCCGTCCTTCACCTAGCTTGTTGGGAACACAAAAGTTTCTTCTTCAGTTGCAAACTCCACTCCATACATATATATGGGGAGGTACTAGCTCCAACTCGGTTTTACAGTGAAAACTGCAGGAACTTCAAACGGCACTAGGAAACAGACTGAGAAACCAGAGTAAAAGTTTCTCCTGCAACCCTTCCCTTTGTGCTATGATGAACGAACGTCTCTCCACATGCTCAGTTCTGAGAGATAAGTGTGTGTGAAAGCCGTCCTTCACCTAGCTTGTTGGGAACACAAAGTTTCTCTTCAGTTGCAAACTCCACTCCATACATATATATGGGGAGTTACTAGCTCCAACTCGGTTTTACAGTGAAAACTGCAGGAACTTCAAACCGGCACTAGGAAACAGACTGAGAAACCAGAGTAAAAGTTTCTCCTGCAACCCGTTCCATTTGTGCTAGATGAACGAACGTCTCTCCACATGCTCAGTTCTGAGAGATAAGTGTGTGTGAAAGCCGTCCTTCACCTAGCTTGTTGGGAACACAAGTTTCTCTTCAGTTGCAAACTCACTCCATACATATATATGGGGAGGTACTAGCTCCAACTCGGTTTTACAGTGAAAACTGCAGGAAATTCAAACCGGCACTAGGAAACAGACTGAGAAACCAGAGTAAAAGTTTCTCCTGCAACCCGTTCCCTTTGTGCTAGATGAACGAACGTCTCTCCACATGCTCAGTTCTGAGAGATAAGTGTGTGTGAAAGGCCGTCCTTCACCTAGCTTGTTGGGAACACAAAGTTTCTCTTCAGTTGCAAACTCCACTCCATACATATATATGGGGAGGTACTAGCTCCAAACTCGGTTTTACAGTGAAAACTGCAGGAACTTCAAACCGGCACTAGGAAACAGACCGGAGAAACCAGAGTAAAAGTTTCTACTGCAACCCGTTCCCTTTGTGCTAGATGAACGAACGTCTCTCCACATGCTCAGTTCTGAGAGATAAGTGTGTGTGAAAGCCGTCCTTCACCTAGCTTGTTGGGAACACAAAGTTTCTCTTCAGTTGCAAACACCACTCCATACATATATATGGGGAGGTACTAGCTCCAACTCGGTTTTACAGTGAAAACTGCAGGAACTTCAAACCGGCACTAGGAAACAGACTGAGAAACCAGAGTAAAAGTTTCTCCTGCAACCCGTTCCCTTTGTGCTAGATGAACGAACGTCTCTCCACATGCTCAGTTCTGAGAGATAAGTGTGTGTGAAAGCCGTCCTTCACTAGCTTGTTGGGAACACAAAGTTTCTCTTCAGTTGCAAACTCCACTCCATACATATATATGGGGAGGTACTAGCTCCAACTCGGTTTTACAGTGAAAACTGCAGGAACTTCAAACCGGCACTAGGAAACAGACCGAGAAACCAGAGTAAAAGTTTCTCCTGCAACCCGTTCCCTTTGTGCTAGATGAACGAACGTCTCTCCACATGCTCAGTTCTGAGAGATAAGTGTGTGTGAAAGCCGTCCTTCACCTAGCTTGTTGGGAACACAAAGTTTCTCTTCAGTTGCAAACTCCACTCCATACATATATATGGGGAGGTACTAGCTCCAACTCGGTTTTACAGTGAAAACTGCAGGAACTTCAAACCGGCACTAGGAAACAGACTGAGAAACCAGAGTAAAAGTTTCTCCTGCAACCCGTTCCCTTTGTGCTAGATGAACGAACGTCTCTCCACATGCTCAGTTCTGAGAGATAAGTGTGTGTGAAAGCCGTCCTTCAACTAGCTGTTGGGAACACAAAGTTTCTCTTCAGTTGCAAACTCCACTCCATACATATATATGGGGAGGTACTAGCTCCAACTCGGTTTTACAGTGAAAACTGCAGGAACTTCAAACCGGCACTAGGAAACAGACTGAGAAACCAGAGTAAAAGTTTCTCCTGCAAACCCGTTCCCTTTGTGCTAGATGAACGAACGTCTCTCCACATGCTCAGTTCTGAGAGATAAGTGTGTGTGAAAGCCGTCCTTCACCTAGCTTGTTGGGAACACAAAGTTTCTCTTCAGTTGCAAACTCCACTCCATACATATATATGGGGAGGTACTAGCTCCAACTCGGTTTTACAGTGAAAACTGCAGGAACTTTCAACCGGCACTAGGAAACAGACTGAGAAACCAGAGTAAAAGTTTCTCCTGCAACCCGTTCCCCTTTGTGCTAGATGAACGAACGTCTCTCCACATGCTCAGTTCTGAGAGATAAGTGTGTGTGAAAGCCGTCCTTCACCTAGCTTGTTGGGAACACAAAGTTTCTCTTCAGTTGCAAACTCCACTCCATACATATATATGGGGAGGTACTAGCTCCAACTCGGTTTTACAGTGAAAACTGCAGGAACTTCAAACCGGCACTAGGAAACAGACTGAGAAACCAGAGTAAAAGTTTCTCCTGCAACCGTTCCCTTTGTGCTAGATGAACGAACGTCTCTCCACATGCTCAGTTCTGAGAGATAAGTGTGTGTGAAAGCCGTCCTTCACCTAGCTTGTTGGGAACACAAAGTTTCTCTTCAGTTGCAAACTCCACTCCATACATATATATGGGGGAGGTACTAGCTCCAACTCGGTTTTACAGTGAAAACTGCAGGAACTTCAAACCGGCACTAGGAAACAGACTGAGAAACCAGAGTAAAAGTTTCTCCTGCAACCCGTTCCCTTTGTGCTAGATGAACGAACGTCTCTCCACATGCTCAGTTCTGAGAGATAAGTGTGTGTGAAAGCCGTCCTTCACCTAGCTTGTTGGGAACACAAAGTTTCTCTTCAGTTGCAAACTCCACTCCATACATATATATGGGGAGGTACTAGCTCCAACTCGGTTTTACAGTGAAAACTGCAGGAACTTCAAACCGGCACTAGGAAACAGACTGAGAAACCAGAGTAAAAGTTTCTCCTGCAACCCGTTCCCTTTGTGCTAGATGAACGAACGTCTCTCCACATGCTCAGTTCTGAGAGATAAGTGTGTGTGAAAGCCGTCCTTCACCTAGCTTGTTGGGAACACAAAGTTTCTCTTCAGTTGCAAACTCCACTCCATACATATATATGGGGAGGTACTAGCTCCAACTCGGTTTTACAGTGAAAACTGCAGGAACTTCAAACCGGCACTAGGAAACAGACCGAGAAACCAGAGTAAAAGTTTCTCCTGCAACCCGTTCCCTTTGTGCTAGATGAACGAACGTCTCTCCACATGCTCAGTTCTGAGAGATAAGTGTGTGTGAAAGCCGTCCTTCACCTAGCTTGTTGGGAACACAAAGTTTCTCTTCAGTTGCAAACTCCACTCCATACATATATATGGGGAGGTACTAGCTCCAACTCGGTTTTACAGTGAAAACTGCAGGAACTTCAAACCGGCACTAGGAAACAGACTGAGAAACCAGAGTAAAAGTTTCTCCTGCAACCCGTTCCCTTTGTGCTAGATGAACGAACGTCTCTCCACATGCTCAGTTCTGAGAGATAAGTGTGTGTGAAAGCCGTCCTTCACCTAGCTTGTTGGGAACACAAAGTTTCTCTTCAGTTGCAAACTCCACTCCATACATATATATGGGGGAGGTACTAGCTCCAACCTCGTTTTACAGTGAAAACTGCAGGAACTTCAAACCGGCACTAGGAACAGACTGAGAAGCCTGAGTAAAAGTTTCTCCTGCAACCCGTTCCCTTGTGCTAGATGAACGAACGTCTCTCACATGCTCAGTTCTGAGAGATAAGTGTGTGTGAAAGCCGTCCTTCACCTAGCTTGTTGGGAACCAAAGTTTCTCTTCAGTTGCAAACTCCACTCCATACATATATATGGGGAGGTAGCTAGCTCCAACTCGGTTTTGCAGTGAAAACTGCAGGAACTTCAAAACCGGCACTAGGAAACAGACCTGAGAAAAAAAAAACCAGAGTAAAAAAGTTTCTCCTGCAACCCGTTCCCTTGTTGTCTGTAATTAACGAACGTCTCTCCACATGCTCAGCGTCGTGAGAGAATAAGTGTGTGTTGAAAGCCGTCCTTCCACCTAGCGTGTTGGAAAACAAAGTTTCTCTTCAGTTGCAAACTCGACTCCATACATATATATGTGGTGGTACTAGCTCCAACACGATTTTACAGTGATAGCTGCAGGAACGTCAAACCGGCACTAGGAAACAGACCGAGAAACCAGAGTAAAATTTCCTCCGGCAACCCGTTCCCTTTGTGCTAGATGAACGAACGTCTCTCCACATGCTAATTTCTGAGAGATAAGTGTGTGTGAAAGCCGTTCTTCACCTAGCTTGTTGGGAACACAAAGTTTTCTCTTCAGTTGCAACTCCACTCCATACATATATGGGGAGGTACTGGCTCCAATTCGATTTTACAGTGAAAACTGCAGGAACTTCAAACCGGCACTAGGAAACAGACTGAGAAACCAGAGTAAAAGTTTCTCCTGCAACCCGTTCCATTTGTGCTAGATGAACGAACGTCTCTCCACATGCTCAGTTCTGAGAGATAATGTGTGTGAAAGCCGTACTTCAACTAGCTTGTTGGGAACAATAATTTTCTCTTCAGTTGCAAACTCCACTCCATACATATATATGGGGATGTACAAGCTCCATCTCGGGTTTACAGTGAAAACTGCAGGAACTTCAAACCGGAACTAGGAAACAGACCGAGAAACCAGAGTAAAAGTTTCTCCTGCAACCCGTTCACTTTGTGCTAGATGAACGAACGTCTCTCCACATGCTCAGTTCTGAGAGATAAGTGTGTGTGAAAGCCGTTCTTCACCAAGCCTTTTGGGAACACAAAGTTTCTCTTCAGTTGCAAACACCTCTCCATACATATATATGGGGAGGTACAAGCTCCAACTCGGTTTTACAGAGAAAATTGCAGGAATTTCAAACCGGCACTAGGAAACAGATTGAGAAACCAGAGTAAAAGTTTCTCCTGCAACACTTTTCCTTTGTGCTAGATGAAAGAACGTCTCTCCACATGCTCAGTTCTGAGAGATAAGTGTGTGTGAAAGCCGTCCTTCACCTAGCTTGTTGGGAACACAAAGTTTCTCTTCAGTTGCAAACTCCACTCCATAGATATATATGCGGTGGTACTAGCT
>NW_022589144.1:0-5806 GCF_009834535.1 Camelus ferus | reverse complement strand
TCGAGTTCTACCCAATATACATGTATTTTACATTGTGTCCCTCACTGTGACATTCCATGAGCAAACACGCTACATCCATCACAGTTTCAACAAACATTCTTTAATGATTTGTGAGCATGTGGATTATCAAACTTTCATCCACAATACAGCGCATACTTACACATAGAAACTTTTACTCAGATTTAGCTGATTTTCCAAATGCCAGTATGGAAAATAATGCAGATTTTGCAGAGAAATCCTGTTGGAACGAGTTCCACAAAATATACTTTCAATTTACATAGATTCTCCCACCGTGACATTCCGTGTTCCGAAAATGCTACATTCATCACACATTCGACAAACATTCATTGCTGAGTTGTTGACATATGGATTAGCAAACTTTAATTCACCATACATGGCACATTTCCACCTAGAAAGGTTTACACTGAGTTCGCAATTTTGTCCTAAAGCCAGATTCCAAAAACAGGCAGTATTTATGGAAATATCCTCTTGGAGTGAGTTTCTCCAATAAACATGTAATTTACATAGATTTTCTCATGACATTCTGTGTTCCAAACACACTACATGCATCATGGATTCGACAAACATTCATTACTGAGTTGTGAGGATGTATTACCGAACTTTCATCCACCATACTAGCCATATTTCAGTGAGAATCATTTATGCTGATTTTGCATCCTTTTCCAAATGCCTGTGTAGAGAATGAGGCAGATTGTGCTGAACAATCCTGCTGGAGCTAGTTCTAACCAATAGACATGTAACTTACATTGTTACCTCACCGTGACTTTCCATGTTCCAAACACGCTAGATGCATTACACATTCGACAAATATACATTACTGAGTTGTGGACATGTAAATTACCAAATTTTCATCAGTATATAGGGCATATTTGCACCTAGATTAATTTACTCTGATTTCGCAAATTTTTCTTAACACCATATTCGAAAATGTGGCAGATTTTGCAGAAAAATCGTCTTGGATCGATTTCTATCCAATAGACATATAATTTACATAGTTTCCCTCACAGTTACATTCTGTGTCCTGAACACGCTACATTCATCACGGATTCGACAAACATTCAATACTGAGTTGTGAGCATGTGGATTACCAAACGTTCGTCCACCATACAAGGCATATTTACACCTAGAAACATTTACTCTGAATTCGAAAGTTTTTCTAATGTCAGATTCGAAAAACAGGCTGTAATCACAGAAAAACCCTCTTGGAGCGAATTTACTCAATAGACATTAGTTTACATTGCTTCCCTCATGTGACATTCCATGTTATGAACATGCTGCATGCATCACAGATTGGACATTCATTTCTGAGTTGTGAGCATGTAGATTACCAATCTTTCATCCACCATACAAGGCATATTTACACCTAAAAATATTTATTCTGAGTTGCACAGCATTTTCATAACGGCAGTTTGGATAATCAGGCAGTTTCGCAGGAAAATTCTCTTGGAGAGAGTTCTACCCCATAAGACATGTAATTAACATATATTCCCTCCCCGTGAAATTCCGTGTTCCGAACACACTACATGCACCATGGACTCGACAAATATTCATAACATAGTTGTTAGCATGTGGATTACCTAACTCGAATCACAATAGAATTCATATTGAAACTTAGACGCATTTTTTCAGATTTCACAGCGTTTCCTTATGCCAGTTTGGAAAATGAGTCAGATTTCACAGAAAAATTCCCTTGGAGATGGCTCTACCCAAAAGACATGTTATTTTCAGTTTCCCTCACCGTGACATTCTGTGTTGCAAACACGCTACTTGCATCAAGGATTCGACAAACATCCATTACTGAGTTGTGAGCATGTGATTACCAAACTTTCATCCACCATACAGTGCACATATACACCTAGAAGCATTTACTCTTATTTCACAGCTTTCTCCTAATGCCACATCCAAAAATGAGGCCGATTTCAAAGTAAAATCCTCTTTGAGTGTTTTCTACCCAATAGACATCTTATTTACATATTTTTCCTCACCGTCACATTCCATGATCCGAACATGCTACATGCATCACGGATTCTAAAAATATTCAATACTGAGTCGTAAGCATGTGGATTAGCGAACATTCATCCACCATACAAGGCATATTTACAGCTAGAAATATTTACTCTGAGTTCGAATGTTTTACATAACACCAGATTCGAAAAACAGGCAGTATTCACAGAAAAACCCTCTTGGAGCGTATTTACCCAATGGACATGTAATTTACAGTGCTTCCCTCACGTGACATTCCAGGTTATGGACACGCTGCATGCCTCACGGATACGACAAACATTCATTACTGAGTTCTGAGCATGTGGATTACCGAAATTTCATCACCATATAAGGCATAATTTCACCTAGATATATTGAAAGGGATTTTTGCAGCTTTTCATAATGGCAGTTTCGAAAATGAAGCATATTACATGGAACAATTTTCTTGGAGAAAGTTCTACCAAATACACATGTAATGTACAAAGTTTTTCTCACCGTAACATTTTGTATTCTGAACACGCTGCATGCATCACTGTTTAGACAAATATTCTCTTCTGAGTTTTTATAATGCGGATTACAGAATTTTCAAAAATCGTATAACGTTTATTGACACTTAGAAACATTTACTCAGATTTCACAGCTTTTTTCTTACACCAGTTTCGAAAATCAATCAATTTTCATGGACAAATACCCCCGGAGCGCGTTCTACCCAATATACATGTAATTTACATTGTGTCCCTCACCGTGACATTCCATGTTCCAAACAAGCTACATGGATCACAGATTCGACAAACATTCTTTAATGAGTTGTGATCATGTGGATTAACAACTTTCATCCACCATACAAGGCATATTTCCACCTAGAAGCATTTTCTCTGATTTCGCAGCTTTTTCCTAACACAACATCTGAAAATGAGGTAGATTTTGAAGAAAAATCCTCTTAGTAGCGATTTCTACCCGAAAGAAATTTAATTTACATAGTTTCTCTCACCGTGACCTTCCGTGGTTTGAACACACTTCATGCATCTCTGATTCGACAAATATTCATTACTGAGTTGTTGACATGTGGATTACCGAACTTTCATCACCATACAGTTCATAATTACACATAGAAACAATTACTCAGATTTCACCAATTTTCCAAATGCCAGTATCGAAAATAATGCAGATTTTGCAGAGAAATCCTTTTGGAACGAGTTCTACAAAATAATCATTTCATTTACACAGATTCTCCCACCGTGACATTCCGTGTTCTGAACATGCTACATGCATCAGTGATTCGACAAACATACATTTCTGAGTTGTGTTCTTGTGGATTATTGAACTTTCATCATCATACAGGGCATATTTACACATTGAAACATTTACTCTTTTTTATTAGCTTTTTCATATGACTAGTTTTGAAATGAGGGAGATTATGCAGAAAAATCCTCTTAGAACAATTTCTACCCAATAGACTTATAATTTACATACTTTCCCTCACAGTGACATTCCATGATCTGAACACAATACACGCATCAAGGGTTCGATAAACAATCATTACTGAGTTGTTGACATATGGATTAGCAAACTGTCATCCTCCATACAAGGCACATTTCCACCTAGAAACATTTACTGTTAGTTCGCAAGATTGTCCTAATGCCTAATTCCAAAAACAGGCAGTATTCACGGAAATAACTTCTTGGAGCGAGTTTACCCAATAAACACGTAATTTACATAGATTTTCTCATCATGGCATTCTGTGTTCCAAACACACTACATGCATCACAGTTTAGACAAACATTAATTACTCAGTTGTGAGGATGGGTATTAGCGAACTTTCATCCACCATACTAGGCATACTTTCAGTGAGAATCATTTATGCTGATTTTGCATCCTTTTCCAAATGCCAGTTTAGAGAATGAGGCAGATTGCCCAGAAAAATCTTCTTGGAGCTTGTTCTAACCAATAGACATGTAACTTTCATTGTTTCCTCACCATGACATTCCATTTTCCAAACACGCTACAAGCATTATGGATTCGACAAACATTAATTACTGAGTTGTGAGCATGTGGATTAGCGATCTTTCATCACCATACAAGGCATATTTACACCTAGAAATATTTTCTCACATTTCGCAGCATTTTCCTAACGCCAGTTTCGAAAATCAGGTAGTTTTCTCAGAAAAATACTTCTGGAGCGTTTCTATTTAATAGACATGTAATTTACATTGTGTCCCTCACCATGACATTCTGTGTTACAAACACTCTGCATGCATCACAGATTCGACAATCTTCCATTACTGAGTTTTGGGCATGTGGATTAAAAACTTCATCCTCCATACAAGGCATATTTACACCTAGGTATATTTATTCTTATTTCACAGGTTTTTCTAACTCCAGATTCGAAAATCATATAGTTTTCACAGAAAAATACTCTTGGTTGTGAGTTCTACCCAATAGACATGTAATTTCCATAGTTTACTCTCCCTTAATATTCCGTGTTCCGAACACATGACAGGCTTCACTTTTGACAAATATCCACTTCCGAGTTGTTAGTATGTGGTTTACTGAACTTTCATCCCCCATAGAATGTATATTGACACCTAGAAACATTTAAACAAATTACTCAGTTTTCCTAGTGCCAGTTTCAAAAATCAGGCAGATTTCGCCGAAAGATTCTCTTGGACCTAGTTCTACCCAATAGACATGTAATTTACATAGTTTTCCTCACCACAAACTTCCTTATTCCAAACACGCTACATGGATATCAGATTCGACTAACATTCTTTAATAAGTTGTGAGCATGTGGATTAAAAATTTTCATCCACCATAGAAGGTATATTTACACCTAGAAGCATTGACTCTGATTTCACAGCTTTTTCCTAAAACCACATCTGAAAATGAGGCATATTTTGCAGAAAAATGCTTTTGGAGTGATTTCTAACCAATAGATATGTTATTTACATAGTCCCCCAACTTGACGTTCTGTGTTCTGAACAGGCTACATGCATCACGGATTCAACAAACATTCATTACTGAGTTGTGAGCATGTGGATTAGCGAACTTTCATCCACCATACAGGGCATATTTACACCTAGAAGCATTTACTATCAGTTTGTAGCATTTTCCTTACGCCAGTTTTGTAAATCATGAAGATTTCACAGAAAAATGCTCCTGGAATGAGTTGTACCCAAGAGATATGTAATTTACATAGTATCCTTCACCGTGACATTCCGTGTTCCAAACACACTACATGCATCACAGATTCTTAAAACATTCAATACTGAGTTGTGAGCATGTGGATTAGCGAATGTTCATCCACCATACAAGGCATAATTACACCTAGAAATATTTACTCAGAGTTAGAAAGTTTTTCCCAACACCAGAATCGAAAAACAGACTGTAATCACACAAAAATCCTCTTGGAGCGAATTTACCCAATAGACATGTAATTTACATTGCTTCCCTCACGTGACATTCCGTGTTATGAACACGCTGCATGCAACACGGATTCGAAAAATATTCATTACTGAGTTCTGAGCATGTGGATTACCGAAATTTCATGACCACACAAGGCATATTTTCATCTATATATATTTAATGTGATTTTGCAGCTTTTCTTAGTGGCAGTTTTGAAAATGAAGCATATTTCGTGGAACAAATTTCTTGGAGAATGTTCTACCAAATACACATGTAATTTACATAGTTTTTCTCACCGTAAAATTCTGTGTTCCGAACACACTACATGCATCACTGATTTGACAAATATTCACTTCTGAATGTTTAGAATGCGGATTACCATATTTTCAATAATCATACT
>NW_022589143.1:0-5820 GCF_009834535.1 Camelus ferus | reverse complement strand
TGCTACCCTGCGTTTCCAGCCAACCCCCGCCTTTCCCTGGCAGCCCGCACTGGGAGGATCGGGGAACACACTCGAAGGGCTCCCTAGAGTTCCCGGGTCTGCAGACAGAAGACGAACCTCCCCACACTCAGAATTCCTGGAACACGGCTGACTGTGTTGCGGAGGTTTCGGGGCCGCCCTCCATCAGCTGCCTTGTGTCACAGGGTTCCCTGGCAGGGGAAGTCCGCTAATTACCTCCCCTGTCCATGGGAGGCACTAGATGGCTACCTGCGTTTCCAGCCCAACCCCCGCCTTTCCCTGGCAGCCCGCACTGGGAGGGACTCGGGGAACACACTCGAAGGGCGCCTAGGTACCCGGGTGCTGCAGACAGAAGACGGAACCTCCCCACACTCAGAATTCCGGAACACGGCTGACTGTGTGGGTGAGTTTAGGGCCGCCCCCACGCAGCTCCTGGTGTCACAGGTGTTTCCCTCGCTAGGGGAAGTCCGCTAATTCCTCCCCTGTCCATGGGAGGCACTAGATGCTACCCTGCGTTTCACAGCCAACCTCCGCCTTTCCCCGGCAGCCCGCACTGGGAGGGACTCGGGAAGACACTCGAAGGGCTCCTAGGAGATCCCGGGTGCTGCAGACAAAGAGGAACACACCCACACTCAGAATTCCGGACACGGCTGCTGTGTGGGTGAGGTTCGGGCCGACCTCCACCCAGCTGCCTGGTGGAACCGATGTTTCCTGGCAGGGGAATTCCGCTAATACCTCCCCTGTCCATGGAAAGGCACTAGATGCTACCTGCGTCCATCCCAAACCCCCGCCTTTCCCCGGCAGCCCGCACTGGGAGGGAATCCGGGAAGACATAGAAGGGCTTCTAGGAGATCCCGGGCTGCAGACAGAACGGAACCTCCCCACACTCAGAATTCCGAACACGGCTGACTGTTGTGGGAGGTTCGGGGCGCCTCCACGCAGCTGCTTGTTGTCACAGGTGTTCCCTGGCAGTGGGAAGTCCGCTTATTACCTCCCCTGTCCATGGGGAGGCACTAGATGCTACTAGCTTTGCCATCCCACCCCGCCTTCCCGGCTGCCCGCACTGGGAGGGACTCGGGAAGACTCTCGAAGGGCTCCTAGGGATCCCGGTTCTGCAGACAAAAGACGGAACCTTCCCACACTCAAATCGGAACACGGCTGACTGTGTGTGGGAGGTTCGGGGCCGCACTCCACGCAGCTGCCTGGTGTCACAGGTGTTCCCTGGCAGGGGGAAGTCCTCTAATTACCTCCCTTGTCCATGGGGAGGACTAGATGCTACCTGCATTTCCCCAACCCCCGCCATTCCCCGGCAGCTCGCACTGGGAGGACTGGGGAAGACACTAGAAGGGCTCCTAGGAGAACCCGGGTGCTGCAGACATAAGACGGAACCTTCCCCACACTCAGAATTCCCGGAACACGGCTGACTGTGTGGGGGAGGTTGGGCCGCCCACCTCGCAGCTTGCATGGTGTCACAGGTGTTCCCTCGCAGGGGAAGTCCTGCTAATTACCTCCCCTGTCAATGGGGAGGCACTAGATGCTCCCTGCTTCAGCCGAACCCCCGCCTTTCCCCGCTGCCCGCATGGGAGGGACTCGGGGAAGACTCTCGAAGGGCTCCTAGGAGATCCCGGGTTGCTGCAGACAAAACGGAATCTCCCCACACTCAGAATCCTGGAACACGGCTGACGTGTGGGAGAGGTTCGGGGCCGCCCTCCACGCAGCTGCCTGGTGTCACATGTGTTCCCTGGCATGGGAAGTCCGCTAAATACCTCCCTTGCCATGGGAGGCACTAGATTCCTACTGCTTTCCAGCCCAACCCCGCCTTTCCCCTGCAGCCCCACAGGGAGGGACTGGGGGAAGACACTCGAAGGGCTCCAAGGAGAACCCGGTGCTGCAGACATAAGACGGAACCTCACCACACTCAGAATTCCGGAACACGGGTGACTGTGTGGGTGAGGTTTAGGGCCCCCTCCACGCAGCTTCCTGGTGTCACAGCTGTTCCCTCGCAGGGGAAGTCCGCTAATTACTCCCTGTCCATGTGGAGGCACTAGATGCTACCTGCGTTTCCAGCCCCACCCCCGCCTTTCCCGGCACCCCGAACTGGGAGGGACTCGGGAACACACTCGAAGGGCTCCTAGGAGATCCCGGGTGCTGCAGACAGAAGATGGAACCTCCCCACACTCAGAATGCGGAACACGGCTGACTGTGTGGGGGAGGTTCGGGCCGCCTCCACGCAGCTGCCTGGTGTCACAGGTGTTCCCTAGGGGGAAGTCGGCTAATTACCTCCCTGTCCTTGGGAGGCACTAGATGCTACTGCGTTTCCAGCCCTACCCCCTCCTTTCCCGGCAGCCCGCACTGGGTGGGACCCAGGGAAGACACTCGAATGCCTAGAGATCCCGGGTGCTGCAGACTGAAGACGGAACCTCCCCACACCAAATTCCGGAACACGGGTGACTGTGTGGGTGAGTTTTAGGGCCGACCTCACGCAGCTTCCTGGTGTCACAGGTGTTCCCTTCGGAGGGGGAAGTCCGCTAATTACCTCCCTGTCCATGGGGAGGCACTAGATGCTACCTGATTTCCAGCCCAACCCCCGCCTTTCCTGGCAGCCGCACTGGGAGGGACTCGGGGAACACACTCGAAGGCTCCTAGGATATCCCGGGTTGCTGCAGACAGAAGACGGAACCTCCCACACTCAGAATACCGGAACACGGCTGACTGTGTGGGGAGGTTCGGGCCTCCCTCCACGCAGCTGCCTGGTGTCACAGGTGTTCCCTGGCAGGGGAAGTCCTCTAAATACCTCCCTTGTCCATTGGGGAGGCACTAGATGCTAATACGTTTCCAGCCCAAACCCCTTCCTTTCCCCGCAGCCCGTATTGGGAATACTGCGGAAGACACTCGAAGGGCTCCTAGGAGATTCCCGGGTTCTGCAGACAGAAGACGGAACCTCCCCACACTCAGAATTCCGGAACCGCTGACGGTGTTGCGGAGGTTCGGGGCCGCCCTCCATACAGCTGCCTGGTGTCACAGGTGTTCCCTGGCAGGGGGAAGTCCGCTAATTACCTCCCTGTCCATGGGGAGGCACTAGATGCTACCTGCGTTTCAGCCCAACCCCCGCCTTTCCCTGGCAGCCCGCCTGGGAGGGACTCGGGGAACACACTCGAAGGGCGCCTAGGATATCCCGGTGCTGCAGACAGATGACGGAACCTCCCCACACTCAGATTCCGGAACACGGCTGACTGTGGGTGAGGTTTAGGGCCGCCCCCCACGCAGCTTCCTGGTGTCACAGGTGTTCCCTCGCTAGGGGAAGTCCGCTAATTACCTCCCCTGTCCATGGGGAGGCCTATATGCTACCTTCGTTTCCAGCCAAACCTCCGCCTTTCCCGGCAGCCCGCACTGGGAGGGACTGCGGAAGACACTCGAAGGGCTCCTAGGGATCCCGGTGCTGCCGACAAAAAAGGAACCCCCCACACTCAGAATTCCGGAACACGGCTGCCTGTGTGGGTAGGTTCTGGGCCGACCTCCACCCAGCTGCCTGGTGGCACAGATGTTTCTCTGGCAGGGGGAATTCCGCTAAATACCTCCCCTGTCCATGGAAAGGCACTAGATGCTACCTGCGTTTCCAGCCCACCCAACCCCGCCTTTCCCCGGCAGCCCCACTGGGAGGGAATCCGGGAAGACTCTGAAGGCTTCTAGGAGATCCCGGGTGCTGCAGACAGAAGACGGAACCTCCCCACACTCAGAATTCCGGAACACGGCTGACTGTGTGGGGAGGTTCGGGCCGCCTTCCACGCAGCTGCTTGTTGTCCACAGGTGTTCCCTGGCAGGGGGAAGTCCGCTTATTACCTCCCCTGTCCATGGGGAGGCACTAGATGCTACTAGCTTTGCCATCCCACCCCGCCTTTCCCCGGCTGCCCGCACTGGGAGGGACTCGGGGAAGACTCTCGAAGGGCTCCTAGGGGATCCCGGGTTCTGCAGACAAAAGACGGAACCTTCCCACACTCAGAATCCCGGAACACGGCTGACTGTGTGGGGGAGGTTCGGGGCCGCACTCCACGCAGCTGCCTGGTGTCACAGGTGTTCCCTGGCAGGGGGAAGTCCTCTAATTACCTCCCTTGTCCATGGGGAGGCACTAGATGCTACCTGCATTTCCAGCCAACCCCCGCCATTCCCCGGCAGCTCGCACTGGGAGGGACTGGGGGAAGACACTAGAAGGGCTCCTAGGAGAACCCGGGTGCTGCAGACATAAGACGGAACCCTCCCACACTCAGAATTCCGGAACACGGCTGACTGTGTGGGGAGTTCGGGGCCGCCCACCTCGCAGCTGCATGGTGTCACAGGTGTTCCCTCGCAGGGGGAAGTCCGCTAATTACCTCCCCTGTCAATGGGGAGGCACTAGATGCTCCCTGCTTTTCAAGCAGAACCCCCGCTTTTCCCCGGCTGCCCGCACTGGGAGGGACTCGGGGAAGACTCTCGAAGGGCTCCTAGGAGATCCCGGGTGCTGCAGACAAAGACGGAATCTCCCACACTCAGAATCCTGGAACACGGCTGACTGTGTGGGAGAGGTTCGGGGCCGCCCTCCACGCAGCTGCCTGGTGTCACATGTGTTCCCTGCAGGGGAAGTCCGCTAAATACCTCCCTGTCCATGGGGAGGCACTAGATGCTACCTGCTTTTCCAGCCCAACCCCCCCTTTCCCCTGCAGCCCGCACAGGGAGGGACTGGGGGAAGACACTCGAAGGGCTCCAAGGAGAACCCGGGTGCTGCAGACTGAAGACGGAACCTCCCACACTCAGAATTCCGGAACACGGGTGACTGTGTGGGTGAGGTTTAGGGCGACCTCCACGCAGCTTCCTGGTGTCACAGGTGTTCCCTCGGAGGGGGAAGTCCGTAATTACCTCCCCTGTCCATGGAGGCACTAGATGCTACCTGCGTTTCCAGCCCAACCCCCGCCTTTCCCTGGCAGCCCGCACTGGGAGGGACTCGGGGAACACACTCGAAAGGCTCCTAGGATATCCGGGTGCTGCAGACAGAAGACGGAACCTCCCCACACTCAGAATTCCGGAACACGGCTGACTGTGTGGGGAGGTTCGGGGCCGCCCTCCACGCAGCTGCCTGGTGTCACAGGTGTTCCCTGGCAGGGGAAGTCCTAAATACCTCCCTTGTCCTGGGGAGGCACTAGATGCTAAATACGTTTCCAGCCCAACCCCTTCCTTTCCCCGGCAGCCCGTATTGGGAATGACTGCGGGAAGACACTCGAAGGGCTCCTAGGAGATCCCGGGTGCTGCAGACAGAAGACGGAACCTCCCCACACTCAGAATTCCGGAACACGGGTGACTGTGTTGGTGAGGTTTAGGGCCGCACACCACGAAGCTTCCTGGTATCACAGTTGTTCCCTGGCAGGGGGAATTCCGCTAATTACCTCCCTTGTCCATGTGGACGCAATAGATGCTACCTGTTTTTCCAGCCCAACCCCCGCCTTTCCCTGGCAGCCCGCACAGTGAGGGACTGGGGGAAGACACTCGAAGGGCTCCTAGGAGAACCCGGGTGCTGCAGACAGAAGACGGAACCTCCCCACACTAAGAATTCCGGAACACGGATGACTGTGTGGGGGAGTTTCGGGGCCGCCCTCCACGCAGCTGCCTTGTGTCACAGGTGTTCCCTGGCAGTGGGAAGTCCGCTAATTACCTCCCGTGTCCATGGGGAGGCACTAGATGCTACCTGCGTTTCCAGCCTAACCCCCGCCATTCCCCGGCTGCCCGCACTGGGAGGGACTCGGGGAAGACTCTCGAAGGGCTCCTAGGAGAACC
>NW_022589142.1:0-5837 GCF_009834535.1 Camelus ferus | reverse complement strand
GCAGGAACTTCAAACCGGACACTAGGAAAACAGACTGAGAAACCGAGAAAAAGTTTCTCCTGCAACCCGTTTCCCTTGTGCGAAGAAGAACGTCTCTCACATGCTCAGTTCTGAGATATAAGTGTGTGTGAAAGCCGTGCTTCACCTAGCTTGTGGGAACACAAATTTTCTTTTCAGTTGCAAACTTCCACTCCATACATAATATGGGGAGGTATTAACTCCAACTCGGTTTTACAGTGAAAACTGCAGGAACTTGAAACCGGCACTAGGAAACAGACTGAGAATCCATAGAAAAAGTTCTCTGCAACCCGTTCCCTTTGCTGATGAACGAACGTCTCGCCACATGCTCAGTTCTGAGAGACAAGTGGGTGTGAAAGCCGTCCTTCACCTAGCTTGTTGGGAACACAAAGTTTCTTTTTACTTGCAAACTCCACTCCATACATGTATATGGGGAGGTACTACTCCAACTCGGTTTTACAGTGAAAACTGCAGAACTTCTACCGGCACTAGGAAACAGACTGAGAAACCAGGTAAAAGTTCCTCTGCAACCCGTTCCCTTGTGCTAGATGAACGAACGTCTCTCCACATGCTCAGTTCTGAGAGATAAATGTGTGTGAAGCCGTCCTTCACCAAGCTTGCTGGGAAACAGAAGTTCCTTTCAATTGCAAACTCCACTCCTTACATATATATGGGGAGTTTCGAGCTCCAACTCTGTTTTACATGTGAAAACTGCAGGAACTTCAAACCGGCACTAGGAAACAGACTGAGAAACCAGAGAAAAAGTTTCCCATGCAACCCGTTCCCTTTGTGTAGATGAACGAACGTCTCTCCACATGCTCAGTCGAGATATAGTGTGTGTGAAAGCCGGCTTCACCTAGCTTGTGGGAAAACCAAAGTTTCTTTCAGTTGCAAACTCCACTCCATACATATATATGGGAGTTCGAGCTCCAACTTGTTGTTACATGTGAAAACTGCAGGAACTTCAAACCGGCACCTAGGAAACAGACTGAAAACCAAGAGTAAAAGTTTCTCCTGCAAACCCGTTCCCTTTGTGCTAGATGAACGAACGTCTCTCCACATGCTCAGTTCTGAGAGATAAGTGTGTGTGAAGCCGTCCTTCACACTAGCTTGGTTGGGAACAACAAAGTTTCTTTTCAGTTGCAAACTCCACTCCATACTATATAATGGCGGAGGTACTAGCTCCAACTCGGTTATTACAGTGAAAACTGCAGGAACTTCAAACCGGCACTAGGAAACAGACTGAGAAACCAGAGTAAAAGTTTCTCCTGCAACCCGTTCCCTTTGTGCTAGATGAACGAACGTCTCTCCACATGCTCAGTTCTGAGAGATAAGTGTGTGTGAAAGCCGTCCTTCACCTAGCTTGTTGGGAACACAAAGTTTCTTTCAGTTGCAAACTCCACTCCATACATATATGGGGAGGTACTAGCTCCAACTCGGTTTTACAGTGAAAACTGCAGGAACTTCAAAACCGGCACTAGGAAACAGACTGAGAAACCAGAGTAAAAGTTTCTCCTGCAAACCCGTTCCCTTTGTGCTAGATGAACGAACGTCTCTCCACATGCTCAGTTCTGAGAGATAGTGTGTGTGAAAGCCGTCCTTCACCTAGCTTGTTGGGAACACAAAGTTTCTTTTCAGTTGCAAACTCCACTCCATACATATATATGGGGAGGTACTAGCTCCAACTCGGTTTTACAGTGAAAACTGCAGGAACTTCAAACCGGCACTAGGAAACAGACTGAGAAACCAGAGTAAAAGTTTCTCCTGCAACCCGTTCCCTTTGTGCTAGATGAACGAACGTCTCTCCACATGCTCAGTTCTGAGAGATAAGTGTGTGTGAAAGCCGTCCTTCACCTAGCTTGTTGGGAACACAAAGTTTCTTTTCAGTTGCAAACTCCACTCCATACATATATATGGGGAGGTACTAGCTCCAACTCGGTTTTACAGTGAAAACTGCAGGAACTTCAAACCGGCACTAGGAAACAGACTGAGAAACCAGAGTAAAAGTTTCTCCTGCAACCCGTTCCCTTTGTGCTAGATGAACGAACGTCTCTCCACATGCTCAGTTCTGAGAGATAAGTGTGTGTGAAAGCCGTCCTTCACCTAGCTTGTTGGGAACACAAAGTTTCTTTCAGTTGCAAACTCCACTCCATACATATATATGGGGAGGTACTAGCTCCAACTCGGTTTTACAGTGAAAACTGCAGGAACTTCAAACCGGCACTAGGAAACAGACTGAGAAACCAGAGTAAAGTTTCTCCTGCAACCCGTTCCCTTTGTGCTAGATGAACGAACGTCTCTCCACATGCTCAGTTCTGAGAGATAAGTGTGTGTGAAAGCCGTCCTTCACCTAGCTTGTTGGGAACACAAAGTTTCTTTTCAGTTGCAAACTCCACTCCATACATATATATGGGGAGGTACTAGCTCCAACTCGGTTTTACAGTGAAAACTGCAGGAACTTCAAACCGGCACTAGGAAACAGACTGAGAAACCAGAGTAAAAGTTTCTCCTGCAACCCGTTCCCTTTGTGCTAGATGAACGAACGTCTCTCCACATGCTCAGTTCTGAGAGATAAGTGTGTGTGAAAGCCGTCCTTCACCTAGCTTGTTGGGAACACAAAGTTTCTTTTCAGTTGCAAACTCCACTCCATACATATATATGGGGAGGTACTAGCTCCAACTCGGTTTTACAGTGAAAACTGCAGGAACTTCAAACCGGCACTAGGAAACAGACTGAGAAACCAGAGTAAAAGTTTCTCCTGCAACCCGTTCCCTTTGTGCTAGATGAACGAACGTCTCTCCACATGCTCAGTTCTGAGAGATAAGTGTGTGTGAAAGCCGTCCTTCACCTAGCTTGTTGGGAACACAAAGTTTCTTTTCAGTTGCAAACTCCACTCCATACATATATATGGGGAGGTACTAGCTCCAACTCGGTTTTACAGTGAAAACTGCAGGAACTTCAAAACCGGCACTAGGAAACAGACTGAGAAACCAGAGTAAAAGTTTCTCCTGCAACCCGTTCCCTTTGTGCTAGATGAACGAACGTCTCTCCACATGCTCAGTTCTGAGAGATAAGTGTGTGTGAAAGCCGTCCTTCACCTAGCTTGTTGGGAACACAAGTTTCTTTTCAGTTGCAAACTCCACTCCATACATATATATGGGGAGGTACTAGCTCCAACTCGGTTTTACAGTGAAAACTGCAGGAACTTCAAACCGGCACTAGGAAACAGACTGAGAAACCAGAGTAAAAGTTTCTCCTGCAACCCGTTCCCTTTGTGCTAGATGAACGAACGTCTCTCCACATGCTCAGTTCTGAGAGATAAGTGTGTGTGAAAGCCGTCCTTCACCTAGCTTGTTGGGAACACAAAGTTTCTTTTCAGTTGCAAACTCCACTCCATACATATATATGGGGAGGTACTAGCTCCAACTCGGTTTTACAGTGAAAACTGCAGGAACTTCAAACCGGCACTAGGAAACAGACTGAGAAACCAGAGTAAAAGTTTCTCCTGCAACCCGTTCCCTTTGTGCTAGATGAACGAACGTCTCTCCACATGCTCAGTTCTGAGAGATAAGTGTGTGTGAAAGCCGTCCTTCACCTAGCTTGTTGGGAACACAAAGTTTCTTTTCAGTTGCAAACTCCACTCCATACATATATATGGGGAGGTACTAGCTCCAACTCGGTTTTACAGTGAAAACTGCAGGAACTTCAAACCGGCACTAGGAAACAGACTGAGAAACCAGAGTAAAAGTTTCTCCTGCAACCCGTTCCCTTTGTGCTAGATGAACGAACGTCTCTCCACATGCTCAGTTCTGAGAGATAAGTGTGTGTGAAAGCCGTCCTTCACCTAGCTTGTTGGGAACACAAAGTTTCTTTTCAGTTGCAAACTCCACTCCATACATATATATGGGGAGGTACTAGCTCCAACTCGGTTTTACAGTGAAAACTGCAGGAACTTCAAACCGGCACTAGGAAACAGACTGAGAAACCAGAGTAAAAGTTTCTCCTGCAACCCGTTCCCTTTGTGCTAGATGAACGAACGTCTCTCCACATGCTCAGTTCTGAGAGATAAGTGTGTGTGAAAGCCGTCCTTCACCTAGCTTGTTGGGAACACAAAGTTTCTTTTCAGTTGCAAACTCCACTCCATACATATATATGGGGAGGTACTAGCTCCAACTCGGTTTTACAGTGAAAACTGCAGGAACTTCAAACCGGCACTAGGAAACAGACTGAGAAACCAGAGTAAAAGTTTCTCCTGCAACCCGTTCCCTTTGTGCTAGATGAACGAACGTCTCTCCACATGCTCAGTTCTGAGAGATAAGTGTGTGTGAAAGCCGTCCTTCACCTAGCTTGTTGGGAACACAAAGTTTCTTTTCAGTTGCAAACTCCACTCCATACATATATATGGGGAGGTACTAGCTCCAACTCGGTTTTACAGTGAAAACTGCAGGAACTTCAAACCGGCACTAGGAAACAGACTGAGAAACCAGAGTAAAAGTTTCTCCTGCAACCCGTTCCCTTTGTGCTAGATGAACGAACGTCTCTCCACATGCTCAGTTCTGAGAGATAAGTGTGTGTGAAAGCCGTCCTTCACCTAGCTTGTTGGGAACACAAAGTTTCTTTTCAGTTGCAAACTCCACTCCATACATATATATGGGGAGGTACTAGCTCCAACTCGGTTTTACAGTGAAAACTGCAGGAACTTCAAACCGGCACTAGGAAACAGACTGAGAAACCAGAGTAAAAGTTTCTCCTGCAACCCGTTCCCTTTGTGCTAGATGAACGAACGTCTCTCCACATGCTCAGTTCTGAGAGATAAGTGTGTGTGAAAGCCGTCCTTCACCTAGCTTGTTGGGAACACAAAGTTTCTTTTCAGTTGCAAACTCCACTCCATACATATATATGGGGAGGTACTAGCTCCAACTCGGTTTTACAGTGAAAACTGCAGGAACTTCAAACCGGCACTAGGAAACAGACTGAGAAACCAGAGTAAAAGTTTCTCCTGCAACCCGTTCCCTTTGTGCTAGATGAACGAACGTCTCTCCACATGCTCAGTTCTGAGAGATAAGTGTGTGTGAAAGCCGTCCTTCACCTAGCTTGTTGGAAACACAAAGTTTCTTTTCAGTTGCAAACTCCACTCATACATATATATGGGGAGGTACTAGCTCCAACTCGGTTTTTACAGTGAAAACTGCAGGAACTTCAAACGGCACTAGGAAACAAGACTGAGAAACCAGAGTAAAAGTTTCTCCTGCAACCCGTTCCCTTTGTGCTAGATGAACGAACGTCTCTCCACATGCTCAGTTCTGAGAGATAAGTGAGTGTGAGAAGCCGTCCTTCCCTAGCTTGTTGGGTACCCAAAGTTTCTTTTCAGTGCAAACCCACTCCATACATATATATGGGGAGGTACTAGCTCCAACTCTGTTTTACAGTGAAAACTGCAAGAACTTCAAACCGGCACTAGGAAACAGTCTGAGAAATCAGAGTAAAAGTTCCTCCTGAAACCATTCCCTTTGTGCTAGATGAACGAACGTCTCTCCACATGCTCAGTTCTGAGAGATAAGTGTGGGTGAAAGCCGTCCTTCTCCTAGCTTGTGGGAACACAAGTTCCTTTTCATTTGCAAACTCCACTCCATACATATATATGGGAGGTATAGCTCCAACTCGGATTTACAGTGAAAACTGCAGGAACTTCAAACCGGCACTAGGAAACACATTGAGAAAAACCAGAGAAAAAGTTTGTCCTGCAACCCGTTCCTTTGTGCTAGATGACGAACGTCTCTCCACATGCTCAGTTCTGAGAGATAAGTGTGTGTGAAAGC
>NW_022589141.1:0-5841 GCF_009834535.1 Camelus ferus | reverse complement strand
AAAACGCCTACAAATAACAAATGTTGAAGAGGATGCAGATAAGAGGGACTTCTTTGTACACTGTTGGTGAGAATGTAAAATGGTGCACCCATTATGGAAAACAGTATGGGGGTTCCTCAAAAATACTGAAAATAGAACTTCCACATGATCCAGCAATTCCACTCCTGTGTATATATCCAGAAAAAAAATGAAAACACTAATTTGAAAATTTACATGCACCCCAATGTTCATAACAGCACTATTTACAATAACCAAGGATAAGTAAAGATATACTGTAAAACATAGGGAATTATATCCATGATCTTGTAATAACCTATAATGGAGTATAATCTGCAAAAACACTGAATCACTATGCTGTAAACCTGAAACTAACATAATATTGCAAATCGACTGTACTTTAATTAAAAAAAATAATTCTAAGTAAGGTCTGCCTGGACTAATACTGAGTTTCCCATCATCAGATGCATTCCATCAGTGGCTTGATGGCAATATGGCAAAACTTTTTTGGAAAGTAAGGATATGACAAAGGCTTGGCCTAGATGCCTTTTACTTCTATCCTAGTCCTGAGCTTCAAGTTCTGTGTAAATGCTACTGCTTCTACTCATCTTACTAGAGACACTCAAGCCAGCTTTGTGGGTAGGAAAAGTCTTGTGGAGCAATGGGGCCTGAGATTCTGCATTTCTATCAAGTTCCAAGTGAGTTCAATGCTATTTATTGATTTAGTACCACACTTTGAGTAGCAAGTTTTCAGCATGCATTCTCAACTGGGATTATATAACCATCAAACAGGTGAAAATAGGTTTTTGGGAAGATAGGGGAGACTTTAGCTATTACACTGACTTGTGGCCCTCTAAATGATAGTAGTATATAGATATACAGTAAAACTGTATTATTAAAATTTTATGGCTGGGGTGATTTCATGAAAAACGTTTGAAAATGTTTCTTGATGGGGGAGGAATAATACAAAAAATGTTGAGAAACACTAAATTGGAAGGTCTAGAACAATGGCTTTTAACTATGACTTTGCATTGGAATCACCTGGGGAGTTTTACATATTTTGGATACATGGACTACACTTCTAGAGATTCCTGTTTAATTGGGCTGGAGCATCACCTAGACATTGGTTTTTGTTAAGGCTTCCTAGATGATTCTAATCTAAAACTAAGATAGAGAACTATTGGCCTAGAGAGGAAATAAGAGGATAAGGTGCAGAGATGAGAGGAAAAGTATGGAAGGCATGGGGATGGGGTGAATTACTGGAGAAATGAAAGACACTTCAGCATCTTTGGTATATTCAGGAGGCATTTAAGGCTAAGAGCCCTGGGAAGCTGTCAAAATCTCTCTGTCTTGTTAATGGTAAAGAAAATATCAAAAAAAAAATGAGCAAAGAGAGGAAGAGGGCAAGAAATTTGGGTGGCAGTTGAAAGGGTGAAGTCTGTAATTAGACTGATACAAAAGGTGGGACATTCTACAAGGAAAAAATGTTCCAATCTTTTCAACAAGTCAGTGACATGATTAAAAAAGGAGAGTGGGAATTAAGAGATTCTTAAGAGATCTAAAACCAAATGCAATGTGTGGACTTTAGTTAAACCATGGTTTAAGTAGACATTTGGAAGAAAAATTTGGGAAATATTAATATGGACTGTGTAATGAATCTTAAGGAGTCATGCTTAACTTTTCTAGGTGTATAATATTGTGCAGTTGTAGGAAACTATTCTAATTTTGTCAAGATGCTTACCAAAAGGAGTGAAATGTCAGTATGTCTATAATTTATTTAAAAATACTTCACAAAGAAAAATAAAGCAAATGTGGAAATATATTAATAACTGCTAAATGTAGGTGATGGGTATATGGGATTTATTATACTATTTTTTTCTATTTTTAATGAAAAGAATATTACAAAATATTTTTTCAAAAATTGTGGTCTTTCAAGCCAGCTGCCTTAGTTAAAAGAGAAGCTCTGCCAATTTCTTAGCTTCGCTTTGACCTTGGCTGAGTCTTTTCACTTCTCTGTGCCTCATTTTTTTTTTTTTCATTTGTCAAATGGAGATTATTTGAGGAGGGTTAAGGGGTTGCTGCATAAGTGCTCAGAGGGGTGTTTAGTACATAAGAAGTACTGAGTAAAGCTCAGTGTCAGGTCTTCTTACTCAACAGAATGGAGAACTCATGTTGGATAACTTAGAATAACAAATTCAAGGGGGCTCGGGAACTTGCCCCAATACCAGCTTACAGGTATAAGTTAAGTGCAACTCATGGGGTGAGACAAGACATTTAATCAAAGCTGTGTTTACTGTGTGCTGGGTCCTGGAAAGAACACAGGGCTGAAAAAAACTCAGGCTTCTGCTCTCCTGCGGCTCTCAGTCAGGCCGCCAGAGAGAGATGTCAGGAAAAGAGCACCTTACTGTCATAAATGGCATGGGATTCAGGGGTAGTATGAGATGAAACTGCAAAAATAAGCCGGGATCACATTCTAGAGGGAAGATTTATATGTAATGTTAAGACTTAAATGACCACTCTTTTGAGAATCAACTTCCCAATTCAGAAGCATGATAAACCATTCTTCCTGTGTCTCTCTCACCCTGGTGAATGCTTTTGAAATCTGCAGAAGCAACTTTGAGTTCCTAGAAGCATGGCTTCAGCATGCACGGGGTGATATCTGTTTGTAGTCTATCTGCTACTACCAGAATTTCAGTCAGTCCAGGGCTTGTATTGTGAGCTCAAATTCAGTCAAGTTCTTAAAGATGAGTCAAATTCCTCAAAAGGAACCCATGTTTGTTTGTTTGTTTTTGATTTTAAGTTACAGTGGAAAGAAATTTTCTTATTCAGGACAATAATTCCTCCTTAATGCAGTTATCTACTACAGTTTGAGGAATAGGTTGGTGGGAGAGATTCCAACAAAAGTTAAGTGATTTGCTTCAGATCACATAGGTAGGCAACAGTCAGGATAACAGATTTATAGGCACTTAGAGTTGGAGGTGACCTCAAAGATCTGTTGGTTCAATCCCCACCATCACACCCACCTAAGAGTTGAATCTCTTCTACTGCAACCCTTATGGATATTTCTCAGTCCTTGCTGCATTCCAGTGACAGGGAGCTTGCTCCTTTCTGAGACAGTCCATCCCATCTCTGAACAACTCTACCATTAACCATTTGTTTCTTCTGTTAAGCTGAAATTTATCTCCTTGTGGCTTTCACCCACAAGCCCTAACTTTATCACCTGACACCACCTAGAACCCATCTGCTCCCTTCTCCCATGGCAGCCTTTTAAAGATCCAAAGGTAGAGAACATGTCTCCCTAATCCATTGTCCATACTTCAGTTCCTTCAAAAGTTCTTCATGGTCTTTATTAGAAGCACCTTCCCCAGACTGTTTACTCCCTTTTGGATATAATCCACTTTACCCATTATAATATGTAATCTCCTTACACTGAATCCTTTTACACTAAAAATTTATGGCTACTAGCATTTAGTTTGGTGGGAAGAGCCTTAAAAGCTAGGAGCCTTATGCCTTAGCCCCAGCTTTATCACTACTTCACTGGGTGTTTTAGCTGGGCCCCTTCTCTTATCTACTCTTTCTTCGATTATACAAAAAAGGATAGACTCTATGAATTGTGAATACTCTCTTAGCTAGAAAATTCCATGGATCTAAGACAAAAGAGAAGACTCAGAGAGATAATAAAAGCCTGGCTTTATCATAGGAATGCCTGAACAAGAAATTTAAAAAAAACAACTTTTCTCTTGTGCTTCAACAGACCCCTTTAGCTCCAGGTGGTCTGAATGTGGAAAACATTGGCCTGTAACTGTTTCCTACATCTTGCTTCAGATCCTTGGAATCCCAGCCTCCAGGCTTAAAGGCCAGGTCATATTTGAAAAACCAGAGCCCAAACTCCCAGACAGAAAGCCAAGAAAACCTGGGACTGTCAGGATGAGGACCTTCTTGGAGCCTTTTTCTCCTTTAGAAGGGAGAAAAGTGTTCATAAGAATGGATGGCAACTCAAACTACAAGCTCCTGCAGCCCAAGGAACTTCTGGATGGGGACTTAGATCCAGCCTCAGAGCCTCACAAACATGTCTGTTATACATTAAAATGCCAAAAAAAAAAAAAAAATCCAGCCTCCAGATTTGACTTTTCTGGAGGATCAATTCTACCCCCACCTCCTTCTATCTCAGCCCTTAGGATGATAAAAATGGCTGCATTGGGATGGAGTCCTGGGAGCTCCACATGACAGACTGCCCTTACCTGACATGGTATAAAAATACCCTCCTCAGATTTCTGGTCCAGACAAGATGTCATAGACCAGACAACATGAAATTCTCTCTGCTAAGGAAGACTACAAACCCTGGAAATAATGCCAAGAGGGAAGAAATGAGAACTCTGGAATGTGGTAAGCAAAGGTTAACTGGTTTGAAACCCTAGGCTTGGAGGAATGGCACAGTGACAGGATGTCTTACCTTCATAAACTTGATAGCTTAATACAAATGGACCAATTCTTTGAAAGCCACAAACTACTGAAACTTAACCAAGATTAAACAGGTAATCTGAATAATTGTACACTTATTAAAGACATGGATTAAAAATCTCCAGAAAAATAAATTGCCAGGCCTAGATTGTCTCACTCAAGAATTCTACCAAACATTTACAGCAGAATTAGTTCCAACTCATACTTCCCAATTCTAACAGGAGAAAGATGGGCAGGGAGCTGGAGGTGTCTGTGGTTATAAAAGGGTAACAGAAGGGATCCATGGTTATAAAGGGTAACACAATACATACTTGTGGTGATGAAACTGTTCTGTAACTTGATTATGGTGTTGGTAACACAAACCTATACATTTGATACAATTGTGTGGAGCTAAATACACATAACACACAGAGACACACACACACACAATGAGTACATATAAAGTTGGGAAATATGAATGCAATCTGTGGATTATATCAATGTCAATATCTTGGTTTTGATACTGTACTACAGTTTTGCAAAATATTACCGCTGGGAGAAACTGGGGAAAGTGTACAAGGAATCTGTATTATTTCTTACAACTGTATGTGAATCTATAATTATTTCAATACAAATTTCAAATTAAAAAAATTCCTTCTCCTTGAGCCAGGGAGTTAGAACCAAAACCCTGACCCTGTTCTACTCTGTCCATTTCTTTTCTTCAAGGATCAATGGAAGGAGCTCAACTGAAAGTGGATAATTTCAACTTCAGTCCCTTCTCTGTCTCATTGCTTGTCTTTGAGTAAGTTCCCTTCTGTTCCTGTCTGGGTCTTAGTGTTCTCTTCTGATAATAGTAATAATTTTTAATATATGCATGACCTTTCATGGTCTTTGAAGTATTTTCTACTATCTTGTTTAAGCTTCATATGACTATGAAAGGTAGATAGTATTTTCTTTATGGTTAAGGGTAAACTGAAGCTCAGAGAGGTTAAATAAACTTGTTCAAGATCACATAGCTAGTACAAGGCAGACAAGAACACAGCTCTTTCTGACTCTAAAAGCCACCATCTTTCTGCCACACAACACTATCTCCCTAGTTTTCACTTGAGAATTTATCATTCATCCATCTATTCATTCATCCAAAAAAACATTCATTGGGAAGACTTCTCTGTGTCAGGCCTTATACTGGGTCCTAGAGTTACAGAGATAAAATAGATATAGCCCTTGCTTTTAAATAACTTATATTCTAGGGTGGCTGAATATAATGTCATCAGTAACACTGCCTTCTGTTTACCATGTAGAATGCAAGAGACTATACAACAGTGGCAGGAGCATCAGTGTAGTTGGGTAGCCTAGGAATCTAGCATAGTGACCAAGTCCAGCTTTGACTCGTTTAATTTCTGT
>NW_022589140.1:0-5845 GCF_009834535.1 Camelus ferus | reverse complement strand
TGTTCCCAACAAGCTAGGTGAAGGACGGCTTTCACACACACTTATCTCTCAGAAACTGAGCATGTGGAGAGACGTCGTTCATCTAGCACAAAGGGAACGGGTTTCAGTAGAAACTTTTACTCTGGTCTCTCAGTCTGTTTCCTGTGCCGGTTTGAAGTTCCCGCATTTTCACTGTAAAACAGAGTTGGGAGCTAGTACCCTCCCATATATATGTATGAATTGGAGTTTGACTGAGAGAAACTTTGTGTTCCCACACAAGATAGGTGAAGGAAGGCTTTCACACACACTTATCTCTCAGAACTGAGCATTGGAGAGACATTCGTTCATCTACACAAAGGGAACGGGTTGGAGGAAAACTTTTACTCTAGTTTCTAGGTCTGTTTCCTAGTTCCGTTTTGATGTTCCTGCAGTTTTTCACTGTAAAAAACCGAGTTGGAGCTCGACCTCCCCATATATATGTATGAAGTGGAGTTTGCAACTGTAGAGAAACTTTGGGTTCCCTAAAAGTTATGTGAAGGGCAGCTTTCACACACACTAATCTCTCAGACCTGAGCATGTGGAGAGACGTTCGTTCATCTAGCACAAAAGGAACGGGTTGCAGGAGAAACTATTACTCTGGGTTTCTCAGTATGTTTTCCTAGTGCCAGTTTGAAGTTCCTGCAGTTTTCACTGTAAACCGAGTTGGAGCTAGTACCACACCATATGATGTATGGAGTTGGAGTTTGCAACTGAAGAGAAACTTTGTGTTCCCAACAAGCTAGGTGAAGGACGGCTTTCACACACACTTATCTCTCAGAACTGAGGCATGTGGAGAGACGTTCGTTCATCTAGCACAAAGGGAAACGGGTTGCAGGAGAAACTATTACTCTGGTTTCTCATGTCTGTTTCCTAGTGCCGGTTTGAAGTTCCTGCAGTTTTCACTGTAAAACCGAGTGGAGCTAGTACCTCCCCATATATATGTATGGAGTGAGTTAGCAACTGAGAGAAACTTTGTGTTCCCAACAAGCTAGGTGAAAGGACGGCTTTCACACACACTTATCTCTCAGAACTGAGCATGTGGAGAGACGTTCGTTCATCTAGCACAAAGGGAACGGTGATGCAGGGAGAAACGATTTACTCTGGTTCTCGTCTGTTTCCTAGTGCCGGTTTGAATTTCCTGCAGTTTTCACTGTAAAACCGAGTTGGAACTAGTACCTCCCCATATATATGTATGGAGTGGAGTTTGCAACTGAAGAGAAACTTTGTGTTCCCAACAAGCTAGGTGAAGGACGTCTTTCACACACACTTATCTCTCAGAACTGAGCATGTGGAGAGACGTTCGTTCATCTAGCACAAAGGAACGTGTTGCAGGAGAAACTTTTACTCTGGTTTCTCAGTCTGTTTCCTAGTGCCGGTTTGAAGTTCCTGCAGTTTTCACTGTTAAACCGAGTTGGAGCTAGTACCTCCCTATATGTATATATGGAGTGGAGTTTGCAACTGAAGAGAAACTTTGTGTTTCCAACAAGATAAGTGAAGGACGGCTTTCACACACACTTATCTCTCAGAACTGAGCTTGTGGAGAGACGTTCGTTCATCTAGCACAAAGGGAACGGGTTGCAGGTGAAACTTTACTCTGGTTTCTCAGTCTGTTTCCTAGTGCCGGTTTGAAGTTCCTGCAGTTTTCACTGTAAAACCGAGTTGGAGCTAGTACCTCCCCATATATATGTATGGAGTGGAGTTTGCAACTGAAGAGAAACTTTGTGTTCCCAACAAGCTAGGTGAGGACGGCTTTCACACACACTTATCTCTCAGAACTGAGCATGTGGAGAGACGTTCGTTCATCTAGCACAAAGGGAACGGGTTGCAGGAGAAACTTTACTCTGGTTTCTCAGTCTGTTCCTAGTGGCCGGTTTGAAGGTTCCTGCAGTTTTCACTGTAAAACCGAGTTGGAGCTAGTACCTTCCCATATATATGTATGGAGTGGAGTTTGCAACTGAAGAGAAACTTTGTGTTCCCAACAAGCTAGGTGAAGGACGGCTTTCACACACACTTATCTCTCAGAACTGAGCATGTGGAGAGACGTTCGTTCATCTAGCACAAAGGGAACGGGTTGCAGGAGAAACATTTACTCTGGTCTCTCAGTCTGTTTCCTAGTGCCGGTTTGAAGTTCCTGCAGTTTTCACTGTAAAACCGAGTTGGAGCTAGTACCTCCCCATATAATATGGTATGGAGTGGAGTTTGCAACTGAAGAGAAACTTTGTGTTCCCAACAAGCTTAGGTGAAGGACGGCTTTCACACACACTTATCTCTCAGAACTGAGCATGTGGAGAGACGTTCGTTCATCTAGCACAAAGGGAACGGGTTGCAGGAGAAACTTTTACTCTGGTTTCTCAGTCTGTTTCCTAGTGCCGGTTTGAAGTTCCTGCAGTTTTCACTGTAAAATCGAGTTGGAGCTAGTACCTCCCATATATATGTATGGAGTGGAGTTTGCAACTGAAGAGAAACTTTGTGTTCCCAACAAGCTAGGTGAAGGACGGCTTTCACACACACTTATCTCTCAGAACTGTTCTATGTGGAGAGACGTTCGTTCATCTAGCAAAAACAGGGAACGGGTTGCAGGAGGAACTTTTACTCTGGTTTCTCGGTCTGTTTCCTAGTGCTGGTTTGATGTTACTGCAGTTTTCACTGTAAAACCGAGTTGGAGGTAGTACCACCCATATATATGTATGGAGTGGGAGTTTGCAACTGAAGAGAAACTTTGTGTTCCCAACAAGCTAGGTGAAGGACGGCTTTCACACACAATTATCTCTCAGAACTGTGCATGTGGAGAGACGTTCGTTCATCTAGCACAAAGGGAACGGGTTGCAGGAGAAACTTTTACTCTAGTTTCTCTGTCTGTTTCCTAGTGCCGGTTTGATGTTCCTGCAGTTTTCACTGTAAAACCGAGTTGGAGCTAGTACCTCCCCATATATATGTATGAAGTGGAGTTTGCAACTGTAGAGAAACTTTGGGTTCCCAACAAGTTATGAGAAGGGCAGCTTTCACACACACTAATCTCTCAGAACTGAGCATGTGGAGAGACGTTCGTTCATCTAGCACAAAGGAACGGGTTGCAGGAGAAACTTTACTCTGGTTTCTCAGTCTGTTTCCTAGTGCCGGTTTGAAGTTCCTGCAGTTTTCACTGTAAAACCGAGTTGGAGCTAGTACCTCCCCATATATATGTATGGAGTGGAGTTTGCAACTGAAGAGAAACTTTGTGTTTCCAACAAGCTAGGTGAAGGACGGCTTTCACACACACTTATCTCTCAGAACTGAGCATGTGGAGAGACGTTCGTTCATCTAGCACAAAGGGAACGGGTTGCAGGAGAAACTTTTACTCTGGTTTCTCTGTCTGTTTCCTAGTGCCGGTTTGAAGTTCCTGCAGTTTTCACTGTAAACCGAGTTGGAGCTAGTACCTCCCCATATATATGTATGGAGTGGAGTTTTGCAACTGAAGAGAAACTTGTGTTCCCAACAAGCTAGGTGAAGGACGGCTTTCACACACACACTTATCTCTCAGAACTGAGCATGTGGAGAGACGTTCGTTCATCTAGCACAAAGGGAACGGGTTGCAGGAGAAACTTTTACTCTGGTTCTCAGTCTGTTTCCTAGTGCCGGTTTGAAGTTCCTGCAGTTTTCACTGTAAAACCGAGTTGGAGCTAGTACCTCCCCCATATATATGTATGAGTGGGAGTTTGCAAACGTAGAGAAACTTTGTGTTCCCAACAAGCTAGGTGAAGGAAGGCTTTCACACACACTTATCTCTCAGAACTGAGCATGTGGAGAGACGTTCGTTCATCTAGCACAAAGGGAACGGGTTGCAGGAGAAACTTTTACTCTGGTTTCTCAGTCTGTTTCCTAGTGCCGGTTTGAAGTTCCTGCAGTTTTCACTGTAAACCGAGTTGGAGCTAGTACCTTCCCCATCTATATGTATGGAGTGGAGTTTGCAACTGAAAAGAAACTTTGTGTTCCAACAAGCTTGGTGAAGGACGCATTCACACACACTTATCTCTCAGAACTGAGCATGTGGAGAGACGTTCGTTCATCTAGCACAAAGGAGAACGGGTTGCAGGAGAAACATTTACTCTGGTTTCTCAGTCTGTTTCCTAGTGCCGGTTTGAAGTTCCTGCAGATTTATCACTGTAAAACCGAGTTGGAGCTAGTACCTCCCATATCTATGTATGGAGTGGAGTTTGCAACTGAACGAGAAACTTTGTGTTCCCAACAGCTAGGTGAAGGACGGCTTTCACACACACTTATCTCTCAGAACTGATGCATGTGGAAGGCGTTCGTTCATCTAGCACAAAGGGAACGTGTTTGGCAGGAGAAAACTTTTTACTCCGGTATCTCGGTCTGTTTCCTCGTGCCCGGTTTGAAGTTCCTGCAGTTTCCACACTTGTAAAACCGAGTTGGAGCTAGTACCTACCATATATATGTATGGAGCTTCTGAGTTTGCACTGAAGAGAACTTTGTGTTCCCAAACAAGCTACTGGTGAAGGAAGGCTTCATCACACACTTATCTCTCAGAACTGAGGCAGTGGAAGGACGTTCGATCATCTAGCACAAATGGAACGTGTTGCAGGAGAAACTTTTACTCATGGTATCTCAGGTCTGTTTCCTAGTGCCGGTTTGAAGTTCCTGCAGTTTTCACTGTAAAACCGAGTTGGAAGCTAGTACCTCCCCATATATATGTATGGAGTGAGTTTGCAACTGAAGAGAAACTTTGTGTTCCCAACAAGCTAGGCTGCAGGGACGGCTTTCACACACAATTGGATCTCTCAGAAATTAGCATGTGGAGAGACGTTCGTTCATCTAGGGCAAAAAGGGGAACGGGCTGCAGGAAGAAACTTTTACTCTGGTTTCTCAGTCTGTTTTCCTAGTGCCGGTTTTTGAAGTTCCTGGCATTTTTCACTGTAAACCGTGTTGGAGCTAGTACGCTCCCCATATTTTGTATGGAGTGGGAGTTTTCAACTGAAGAGGAAACTTTGTGTTCCCAACAAAGCTAGGTGAAGGACGGCTTTCCCACACAATTAGCTCTCAGAACTGAGGGCAGGTGGAAGAATTGTTTCGTTCATCTAGCACAAAGGGAACGGTTGCAGGAGAAACTTTTAACTCTGGTTCTCAGTCTGTTTTCGCTAGTGCCGGTTTGAAGTTTCCTGCAGTTGTTCATGTAAAACCGAGTTGGATCTAGTAATCTCCCATATCATATGTATTAGTTGCGTTTGCACTGAAGAGGAAACTTTGTGTTCCCTAACAAGCTAGGTGAAGGACGGCTTTCACACACACTTATCTCTCAGAACTGTGCATGTGGAGAGACGTTCGTTCATCTAGCAAAAACGGAACGGGTTGCAGGAGAAACTTTTACTCTGGTTTCTCGGTCTGTTTCCTAGTGCTGGTTTGATGTTACTGCAGTTTTCACTGTAAAACCGAGTTGGAGGTAGTACCACCCCATATATATGTATGGAGTGGGGTTTGCAACTGAAGAGAAACTTTGTGTTCCCAACAAGCAAGGTGAAGGACGGCTTTCACACACAATTATCTCTCAGAACTGTGCATGTGGAGAGACGTTCGTTCATCTAGCACAAAGGGAACGGGTTGCCGGGGGAACTTTTACTCTGCTATCTCAGTCTGTTTCCTAGTGCCGGTTTGAAGTTCCTGCAGTTTTCACTGTAAAACCGAGTTGGAGCTAGTACCTCCCCATATATATGTATGGAGTGGAGTTTGCAACAGAAGAGAAACTTTGCTTTCCCAACAAGTTAGGTGAAGGACGGCTTTAACACACAATTTTCTCTCAGAACTGAGTATGTGGAGAGAAGTTCGTTCATCT
>NW_022589139.1:0-5859 GCF_009834535.1 Camelus ferus | reverse complement strand
CGGAATTCCCCCGCAGGGAAGGAGGCATTTAACGGCGGGCTCTTTCCCTTCCAGCCTCTATTCCTACTAATAACGCACCATCTCAGAGAGCCAGGATTTCTGCCCAGAGTAAAAATGGAGGCATCGGCTAGATACACCTTCCTCCCTAGAAAATACAGTGACAGGCTGTGACGTTTACCACACCCAGGAAGAATCAAAGTACACAAAGCACACAGTAGAAAGCTGGAGGGAGGGCTTGTCCCTTTTCCAGTTACCAAGTTCTGAATGGACATTCTAAACAGGAGAATCACCTGGCCTGAGCGGGAAACCAGGTCAAAAGAACGGAACACAGAAAATCCGTCTCAGTGAC
This sequence comes from Camelus ferus, assembly GCF_009834535.1. Taxonomy (NCBI): domain Eukaryota; kingdom Metazoa; phylum Chordata; class Mammalia; order Artiodactyla; family Camelidae; genus Camelus; species Camelus ferus. The sequence continues at coordinate 5,510 of NW_022589139.1, read as the reverse complement.
CCAGGAGCAAACCCCAGGTGCAGGAGGTCAGGAAGGAGACAGCCGAGCCAGGAGAAGTCAGTGGAGCGAGGGCTCACCCTCCTCAGCTGTTTCGAGAAACCCACAGTCAAAGTCTGCGGGCCCCGGCTCCTAACCACCCTCATGGTTCCTGCAGGCACCAAGCCAAGGCGAAGGGCTCCCGGGAGAAGCAGCCCACTGGCTCCTGGGCAAGAGATTTGAGTTGAAAAAGGCAGCGACACGCACGCCAGACCCGACACAGACACACAGTATTCTGCAGACGATGGCCAGGAACGGCTGCCGGGAGAACTGGAAGATCAACATTTCCCAGGACGAGGCCCAACAGATCATGACCACCCCACTTACCACGGCCACCGGGGCCGCCGCAGTTGGGCGGGCGCTTCCAGGCCACACCAGAGCCGTGCCAGTTCCCGCGTCGGCTAAAAACCACAGAAAGGATGGAGGATTAGGCTTTCCTGCGAAGACACTGCTGAAGTGAAATAAAACCTTTGCGCCTTCCTTACTTCCTACCTTCCCCGTATCACACTCGTTTCTTGGAGGAACTGGATACTGACCCCAGGAAATCCTGCATGCTAAGCCCGCATTCTCTCTACTGCTGAGCTACATATACTCTTCCCCCGAGAGCACACTAGTTTCTAGGCACAGAGAACAAGAAATGCCAGCCACGTTCACTAACTTACCCAGTGTATAATAAGCTCCGTGTGTTCCACCAACAGAGGTCATTGTTTTATGATCCGTCAGCTCCTGCGGAGCCAATTCTACAGTCCAAGTAGCGTACTCCGGTATTGTAATTTTGGGCTTAGTCGCCCATTCCAAATACACAAAACAAGATAAACCAGGAACCGAACTTCAGAACATGTGCCTACGCTTAGTCAGTCAGGCAGACAACAGTTTTTTACCGAAGCTATCAGAACATAAGCCCTATCCTGGGAGAAGCTGGTGGTACAAATAAAAGGCAGATTCTCCTCTCTGTTCTGCCAGAGGCACAGGATCCATGAAAACAAATCAGCACAGAAAATTTCCAACAGCTCTACAACTGAGGTGAACTGGTACAGTAATGCCACAAAGGACAGGAGGGTCCGCTGCACGTGGATAGCACAGGAAATCTGGGAAGACCGCACTGTTTCATAAAAGAGAGATCCAGTGCAGAGGGGGATGTGGAGTGGATTTGGGGAAGGGCAGCCTGAGTACAAAAGAGCAGGTGGGAAACAGCGTAAGGCATTAAGGAAACAGTACCACTGTACTGGCGGTGGAATGGGAAGACAAAACATGCTGCCATGGAAATGAAACATCACTTAATAATTTCAAGTGAGGCCGGCTAAAACAAGAACCAACAGCAAGGTGCACCTAAATTTCCCAGGGATGAATTTCTTTTCAATATCCTCTAATGAACTGTAAGGGAAAGACCCTGAAAAAAAGAATGCCATTCAGACACTGGCTTCATTATTTGAGTCTGGAAAATGAACACAAGTGCACTATGCCAGTTCCTACGGCATTAAGCACAGAATCACATCCTAAAACTGTAAGTTAAAAGCATAAGTCAAAAATTCTCATCAGCAGATGCAAACGTGAAAAATGCACCACTCACACCAACCAACGGATTATGTCTCAGAATCCCCTGGTACTTATATACTTCACACAAGGACTTTAACATCAAGAGACTGTACCTCATCCCAGGAAGATTCTCTTCCTCTCTCTTCTGTAAAGTGGCGCACTGACACACCATCTGTAAAATGTAGTTACATGTACATTAATGAGAATATTCACGAATGTATATAAAAACCACCATGTGCGTCTATCTCCGTTCGTGGATGGGTCAAAACAAAAGTGGAAGAAAAGACTTTCAAAGAGTTAGAGCATTTTCTGAAAAAAATGCTTAAGTCACGTTTGGGATGTATTTCAAACCAAGTTGTAAGAGGAAAACACTAAGAAGAATGGATAGACGTGGGTTTGCGCACTATGTACTTTCTAACATTTGAAATTTGCTCTTGTTTTTGTTTTTTCTTTTCTTCTGTTTTTAAATGGAGGTACCCGGAATGAGCACACGAAATTCGGCATGCGAAGCAAGCATTCTATTTATCACTATCCTATGTCCTTCCCCGAGTCAACTAGCTTCTCGGCATAGATAAGATAAAATACAAAACACTCTTTCACGGTTCACTGCCTTACAAAACATGTTAGTTTGCTGAAGCGCAAAAGATCTTTGAGGCCTTCTTCCCCGTATCACACTAAGTCTCACATCAGACCTAGTGGGAGACAGGTCTCAGGACCCTTGACTGGAGAGACCACAGGCCCCGGGTTCGGGTGTTGTGTCTTCCATAACGGATCGTCGGCTGTGGAATATCAGGGCTACACTCTCTGCAGACAGTGACAGGGGCAGTCTTGCCCTCAGGGAGCCCGGAATGTGGTGTCTGTTCAAGGCCCGTGTACAGAACCGACAATTCTGCCCTCCGTCAGAGGACCATCTTTCCCTCTACAACAGACACCTCCCTCCCCAGGGCAGGACGGTGAAGACGCGGTCCATCACGTGCGTCGCTTAATGGAACAGAGGGACACGGCGTTGAGCAGCCAGTCACGGCCGCCCGTGCAGGGGGAAGCCCCGGAGAGTGATCTGCCCTTCTTCTGCAGTGACTCAAGGAAGAAACAGAGGACTATACTTTCCTCTTACTGAGCACAGCAGCTGGCGGGAGGGGCGAGGTTGCACAGGGCAACAAGTGGGACCAGGTGCAGGTGCCCAGCTGGGCGACGACGGGCCGCAAACGTGGCAGGCCACCCAGGCTGGTTTTCGGAAAATTTGGGGCCCTCCGGCCCACGGGGAGACCTGCGGGACTGAAGGGTGGGCTGGGTTGGATGACAGACAAAAGCGCCAACACCGACAAGAGCCGAAACCCAAAGCAGCAGCCGTCGGCACAGGGCACCTTCCTCTCCACAGGGTGCCCAGAGAGCAGCACGGTGCCACACGCTCCGCCCAGCCCTCTGGGGCCTGCCTGCAGCCTGGCCCTCACAGGGGGACACGGGGATACGAACCCTGATTCCGCACGTCGCCGCCGACGTCTGTCTCCATGTGGAGGAAGCCAAGGGTCCTCCTGCCCGAGAGGCTGCACACAGAGCTTCCAGCACACGGGCAAACTAGCGCCTTCCCAACATCCAGCCGCTCTGGGCGGGACGACCCTCCCCGCCACCTTCCCCATCTCCACGCAAGTTTGCCCGTCGCGGACCAGGGACACGGACACGGGACGGACGTGAAGAGCTCATTCCCCACACGAGCAAGCAGAGCCGCACATTGGTCACCCCTCTGCCTGCAGGGCTCTGCCTGCAGGGCTCTGCCTGCAGGACCCTGTCAGGCCCTCTCTGCACCCTCCCCACAAAGGGCCCTCCACCTCCACGCAGGGGCTGCCTCTGGGTGCAAAGTGCCCTGGGGAGCTGGGCATCCACGATTGTCCTGCGGCGGAGCTGGCCAAGGGCTCCTGAGGGGACAAGGCTGTCCTCATAAGGGACTCAGGCTCCGCTACAATCATCCCTATACTCAGGGACGTCTTGATTTTACGTTCGCTATGGAACGCAACCTAATTGCGTGCTACGGGAGAGTGACGCGGGGAGTCTCAACCCCACACATGACACCAAAGGGACTGTACCAGCTCATACGCAAAACACCACGGTGTGCCATGAGACCGAAGAGCAGCTCTGACAGGTTCCAGGGCAGGCCCGACCCTGAGCAGGGTGGGGGACAAACACAACGTACATACTCTGGTGGCAACCGGAATTCCCCAGCAGGGAAGGAGGCATTTTCACGGTGTGCTCTTTCCCTTCCAGCCTCTATTTCTTTCTACAAATGCAAAATCTGCGAGAGCCAGGCTTTTCTGCCCAGAGTACAACTGGAGGAAGCGGCCAAGACACACTTACCTCCCGAGAAAAGACAGTGATCGGCTGTGACGTTTACCACACCCAGGAAGACTCAAAGTTGCACAAAGCACACCGTACAAAGCTGGAGGTAGGGCTTTGCCCCTTTTCCAGTTACCAGGTTCTGAATCGACATTCTAAACAGGAGAATCACCTGGCCTGAGCCGGGAAACCAGTCAAAAGAACGACGACAAAGAAATCCTTCTCAGGCACCCAGGAGCAACCCCAGGTGCATGAGGTCAGGAAAGAGTCAGCCGAGCCAGGAGAAGTCAGTGTGGAGCGAGGGCTCACCCTCCTCATGCTGTTTCGTGAAACCCACAGTCAATGTCTGCGGGCCCCGGCTCCTAAGCACTCCCTCATGGCTCCTGCAGGCACCAGCCAAGACGACGGGCTCCCAGGAGAAGCGCCCACTGACTCCTGGGCAAGAGTTTTGAGTCTGAAAAAGGCAGCAACATGCCACGCCAGACCCGTCACATGACACACAGTCTACAGACGAGGCCAGGAACGGCTGCCAGGAGAACTGGAAGATCACCTTTCCCAGGACCAGGACCAACAGATCATGACCACCCCACTTACCACGGCCACCGAGGCCGCCGCCGGTGGGCGGGTGCTGTCAGGCCACACCGGAGCCACGCCAGGTCCCGCGTCGGCTAAAAACCACAGAAAGGATGGAGGATTAGGCTTTCCTGGGAAGACACTGCTGAAGTGAAATAAAAATTTTGCGCCTTCCTTACTTCCTTCCTTCCCCGTATCACACTCGTTTCTTGGAGGAACTGGATACTGACCCCAGGAAAAACTGCATGCTAAGCCCGCATTCTCTCAAACTGCTGAGCTACATATACCTTTCCCCCCGACAGCACCACTATTTTCTAGGCACCAGAGAACAAGAATGCCAGCCACGTTCACTAACTTACCAGTGTATAATAAGCTCCGTTTGTTTTCACCAACAGAGGTCATTGTTTTATAATCCGTCATCTCTGTGGAGCCACTTCTACAGTCCCAGTAGCGTACTCCGGTTTTGTAATTTCGGGCTTAGTCGCCCCTTCCTAGGAACACAAAACAAGATAAACCAGGAACCGAACTTCAGAACATGTGCCTACGCTTAGTCAGTCAGGAAGACAACAGTTTTTTACCGAAGCTATCAGAACAAAAGCCCTATCCTGGGAGAAGATGGTGGGGGTAAAAATAAAAGGCAGATTCTACTCTCTGTTCTGCCAGAGGCACAGGATCCATGAAAACAAATCAGCACAGAAAAGTTTCAAAAGCTCTAAAACTGAGGTGAACTGGTACAGAAACGCCACAAAGGACAGGAGAGTACGTTGCACGTGGATAGCTCAGGGAATGATGGGAAGACCGAACTGTTTCGTAAAAGAGAGATCCAGCGCCGAGGGGGGATGGAGGGGCTTTGGGGAGGGAAGGGCAGCCTGAGTAACAGTAGCAGGTGGGAAACAGCGTAAGGCATTAAGGAAACTAGACCACTGTTACTGGCGGTGGAATGGGAATGGTGAAGACAAAACATGCTGCCTGAATGAAACATCACTTATTAATTTCAAGTGAGGACGGCGCTCTATAACATGAAACAACAACAAGAT